>NW_027490150.1:560535-860535 GCF_050948175.1 Xylocopa sonorina
GGAACTGTCGCATTTACATTCATTTGAAGTGTATGCGAGGTATACATAACACTTCGCAATGAATGTTATATCTTATCGTGAAACATAGATATGAGATGCGATATCGCGATTTAAGAATCATTAGAACTCCATTGCTACGAGACGTAGACACCTGCAGACGCTACTTCCTGGCAAGGAAGTGACGCATTTACATTCTTTTGAAATGAGTACCAGGTATACATAACACTCCACAATGAATATTATATCTTATCATGAAACATAGAAATGAGATGCGATATCGCGATTTAATATGCATTAGAACACTATTGCTACGACACGTAGGCATCTGCAAACGCTATTTTCTAGCAAGGAAGTGCCGCATTTACATTCTTTTGAAGTTAATAGGAGGTGTACATAACACTGCACAATGAATATTATATCTTATTATGAAACATAGAAATGATATGCGATAACTCGTTTTAAGAATCATTAGAACTCTATTGCTTCGATACGTAGACATCTGGAAACGCTAGTTCCTAGAAAAGAGGTGTCGCATTTACATTTATTTGTTGTGTAGACGAGGAATACATAAGACTTCGCAATGAATATTATATCTTATCATGAAACATAGAAATGAGATGCGATATCGCGATTTAATATGCATTAGAACACTATTGCTACGATACGTGGAAATCTGCAAACGCTATTTCCTAGCAAGGAAGTGTCGCATTTACACTCATTTGAGTAGTATGCGAAGTATATATGACACTCCACTATGAATATTATATCTTATCATGAAACATACAAATGAGGAGCGTTATCGCGTTTTAAGAAGCACTAGAAATCTATTGCTTCGATACGTAGACATCTGCAAACGCTATTTCCAAGCAAGGAAGTGTCGCATTTACATTCTTTTGAAGCGTATGCGAGGTATATATGACACGACCTTCGCAATGAATAATATATCTTACCATGAAACATAGGAATGAGACGCGATATTTCGTTCTAAGAAGCATTAGAACTCTATTGCTACGATACGTAGATATCTGCAAACGCTACTTCCTAGCAAGGAAGTGTCGCATCTACATTCATTTGAAGTGAATACGAGGAATACATGAAACTTCTCAATGAAAATTATATCTTATCATCAAACATAGAAATGTGATGTGATATCGCGTTTTAAGTACCATTGGAACTATATTGCTGCGATACACAGACATATGCAAACGCTATTTCCTAGCAAGGAAGTGTCGCATTTACATTCTTTTGAAAGAAATACGAGGTATACATGATAATTCGCAATGAGCATTATATCTTATCATGAAACATAGAAATGAGATGCGATATCGCGATTTAAGAATCATTAGTACTCTATTGCTTCGATACGTAGACATCTGCCAACGCTATTTCCCAGCAAGGAAGTGTCGCATTTACATTCTTTTGAAGTGAATAGGAGGTGTTAATAACACTGCACAATGAATATTATATCTTATCATGAAACATAGAAATGAGATGCGATATCGCGTTTTAAGAAGCATTAGAACTCTATTGCTGCGATACGTAGACATCTGCCAACGCTATTTCCTAGCAAGATAGTGTCGCATTTACATTCATTTGAAGTTTATGCGAGGAATACGTAACACTTCGCAATGAATATTATATCTTATAATGAAACATAGAAATGAGATGCGATATCGCGTTTTAAGAAGCATTAGAACACTATTGCTTCGATACGTCGACATCTGCACACGCTATTTCCTAGCGAGAAAGTGTCGCATTTACATTCTTTTAAAGTGAATACGAGGTGTACATGACACTTCGCAATGAATATTATCTCTTATCATGAAATATAGAAGTGAGATGCGATATCGCGATTTAAGAAGCATTAGAACTCTAATGCTACGATACGTAGACATCTGCAAACGCTATTTCCTAGCAAGGAAGTGTTGCATTTACATTCATCTGAACTGAATACGAGGTATACATGACACTTCGCAATGAATGATATATCTTATCATGAAACATAGATATGAGATGCAACATCTCGTATTAAGAAGCATTAGAAATCTATTGCATCGATAACTAGACATCTGCAAACGCTACTTCCTAGCAATGAAGTGTCGCATTTACATTTTTTGAAGTGAATACGAGGTATTCATGACACTTCGCAATGAATATTATATCTTATCATGAAACATGGAAATGAGGTGCGATATCTTGTTTTAAGAAGCTTTAGAACTCTATTGCTACGGTGTGTAGACATCTGCAAACGCTATATAATAGCAGGGAAGTGTCGCATTTACATTCTTTTGAAGTGAATACGAGGTGTACATGACAATTCGCAATGGATACTATCTCTTATCATGAAATATAGAAGTGAGATGCATTATCACGTTTAAAGAAGGAATAGAACTCTTGCTACGATACGTAGACATCTGCAAACGTTATATCCTAGCAAGGAAGTGTCGCATTTACATTCTTTTGAGGTGAATACGAGGCATACATAACACACCACAGTGAATATTATATCTTACCATGAAACATAGAAATGAGGAGCGATATCGAGTTTAGAGAAGCTTTAGAACACTATTGCTTCGATACGTAGACATCTGCAAACGCTATTTCCTAGCAAGGAAGTGTCGCATTTACATTCTCTTGAAGTGAATACGAGGTATACATGACACTTCGCAATGAATATTATACCTTATCATGAAACATAGAAATGAGATGCGATATGACGACATAAAAAGCATTAGAATTCTATTGCTTCGATACGTAGTCATCTGCAAACGCTATTTCCTAGCAAGGAAGTGTCGCATTTACATTCATCTGAAGTGAATACGAGGTATACATAACACTCCACAATGAATATTATATCTTATCATGAAACATAGGAATATCGGGAAGGAGCGATATCGCGTTTTAAGAAGCACTAGAGCTCTATTGCTGCGATACGTAGACATCTGCAAACGCTATTTAATAGCAAGGAAGTGTCGGACTTACATTCTTTTGAAGTGAGAACGAGGTACACATAACACTGCACAATGAATATTATATGTTATCATGATACACAGAATTGAGATGCGATATCGCGATTTAAGCAGCATTAGAACTCTATTGCTTCGATACGTAGACATCTGCAAACGCTATTTCCTAGCAAGGAAGTGTAGCATTTACAATCTTTTGAAGTGAATACGAGATATACATGACTCTAGGCAATTAATATTGTATCTTATCATGATATATAGAAATGAGATGCGATATCGTGATTTAAGCAGCATTAGAACTCTATTGCTTCGATACGTAGACATCTGCAAACGCTATTTAATAGGAAGGAAGAGTCGCATTTACATTCTTTTGAAGTGAGAACGAGGTATACGTGACGCTTCGCAGTGAATATTATATCTTATCATAAAACATAGAAATGAGATGCGGTATCCCGTTTTAAGATGCATTAGAACTCTATTGCTACGATACGTAGACATCTGCAGACGTTATTTCCTGACAAGTGTGGAAGTGTCGCATTTACATTCTTTTGAAGTGAATACGAAGTATACATGACACTCCGCAATGAAACTTATATCTTATTCTAAAACATAGAGATGAGATGCAATACCTCGTTTTGAGAACATTAGAACTCAATTGCTATGATACGCAGATATCTGCAGAGTCTTTTTCCTAGGAAGGAAGTGTCGCATTTACATTCTTTTGAAGTGAATACAATGTATAAATGACACTTCGCAATGAATATTATATCTTATCATGAAACACAGAAATGAGATGCGATATCGCAATTTAAGAAGCATTAGAACTCTATTGCATCGATACGTAGACATCTGCAAACGTTATTTCCCAGCAAGGAAGTGTCGCATTTATATTCTTTTGAAGCGAATACGAGGTATACATAACGCTGCACAACGAATATTATATCTCATCATGAAACACAGAAATGATATGCGATATCGCAATTTAAGCAGCATTAGAACTCTATTGCTTCGACACGTAGACTTCTGCCATCGCTATTCCCTAGGAAGGAACTGTTGCATTTACATTCTTTTGATGTGAATAAGAGGTATACATAACACTGCACGATGAATATTATATCTTATCATGAAACCTAGAAATGAGATGCGATATCTGGTTATAAGAAGCATTAGAACTCTGTTTCTTCGATACGTAGACATCTGGAAACGCTATTTCCTAGAAAGGATATGTCGCATTTACATTCATTTGATGTGTATGCGAGGTATACACAACACTCCACAATGAATATTATATCTTATCATGAATCACAGGAACGAGATGCGATATCGCGATTTAAGAAGTATTAGAATTCTATTGCTACGATACGTAGACATCTGCAATCGCTATCTAATAGCAAGGAAGTGTCGCACTTACATTCTTTTCAAGTGAATACGAGGTATACATAACACTCCACAATGAATATTATATCTTATCATGAAACATAGAAATGTGATGCGATATCGCGTTTTAAGAAGCATTAGAACTAAATTGATACGATGCGTAGATATCTGCAAACGCTACTTCCTAGCAAGGAAGTGTCGCTTTTACATTCTTTTGAAGAGAATACGAGGTATTCATGACTCATCGCAATGAATATTATATCTTATCATGAAACATAGAAATGAGATGCGATATGACGACATAAAAAGCATTAGAAATCTATTGCTTCGATACGTAGTCATCTGCAAACGCTATTTCCTAGCAAGGAAGTGTCGCATTTACATTCATCTGAAGTGAATACGAGGTATACATAACACTCCACAATGAATATTATATCTTATCATGAAACATAGAAATGAGATGCGATATCACGATTTAGGATGCATTAGAACCTTATTGCTTCGATACGTAGACATCTGCAAACGTTATTTCCTAGCAAGGAATTGTCGCATTTACGTTCTTTTGAAGTAAATACGAGCTATACATGGCACTTCGCAATGAATATTATATCTCATCATGAAACATAGAAATGAGGTGCGACATTTCGTTTTAAGAAGCATTAGAACACTATTGGTTCGATACGTAGACATCTGGAAACGCAATTTCCTTGCAAGGAAGTGTCGCATTTATATTCCTTTGAAGTGAGTACGAGGTATTCATGACACTTCGCAATGAATATTATATCTTACCATGAATCATAGAAATGAGATGCGATATCCCGTTCTAAGAAGCATTAGAACACTACTGCTTCGAAACGTAGTAATCTGCAAACGCTATTTCCTTGGATGGAAGCGACCCATTTACATTCATTTGAAGTGTATGCGAGGTATAAGTGACACATCGCAGTGATTATTTTATCTTACCATGAAACATATAAATGAAATGCGATATCGCGTTTATCGAAACATTAGAACAATATTGCTACGATACATAGACATCTACAAACGCTATTTCATAGCAAGGACGTGTCGCATTTACATTCTTTTGTAGTGAATGCGAGGTATACATGACAATTCGCAATGAAAATTATATATTATCATGAAACATAGAAATGAGATGCGATATGACGATATAAGAAGCATTAGAATTCTATTGCTTCGATTCGTAGAAATCTGCAAACGCTACTTCCTATCAAGGAAGTGTCGCATTTACATTCTTTTGAAGTGAATACTAGGTATACATAACACTCCACAATGAATAATATACTTTATCACAAAACATAGAAATGAAATGCGATATCGCGACTTGAGAAGCATTAGAACGCTATTGCTACGATACGTAGATATCTGGAAACGCTATGTCGTAGCAAGGAAGTGTCGCAATTACATTCCTTTCAAGTGAATACGAGGTATACATGACACTTCGCAATGAATATTATATCTCATCATTAAACATAGAAATGAGTTGCGATATCTTGTTTTAAGGAGCATTAGAACTCTGCTGCTTCGATATGTTGACATCTGGAAACTCTTCTTCCTAGCAGGGAAGTGTCGCACTTACATTCATTTGAAGTGAATATTTGGAGTTAATAACACTTCGCAATGAATATTATATCTTATCATGAAACATAGAAATGAGATGCGATATCGCGCTTTAAGAAGCGTTCAAAATCTATTGCTACGATACGCAGACATCTGCAAACGCTATTTCCTAGCAAGGAAGTGTCGCATTTACATTCTTTTGATGTGAATACGAGATGTACATCACACACCACAATGAATATTATATCTTATCATGAAACATAGGATTGAGATGCGACATCGCGATTTAAAAAGCATTAGAACCCTATTGCTGCGAAACGTAGATATCTGGGAACGACAGTTAACAGAAAGCAAGTGTCGCATTTACATTCTTTTGAAGTGAATACGAGGTATACATAACACTCCACAATGAATATTACATCTTATCACAAAACAGAAATGGGATGCGATTTCGCGATTTAAGAAGCATTAGAACTCTATTGCTTCGATACGCAGACATCTGCAAACGCTATTTCCTAGCAAGGAAGTGTCGCATTTACATTCATTTGAAATGTTTGCGAGGTATGCGTAACACTTCGCAATGAATATAATATCTTGTCATGAAACATAGAAATGAGATGCGATATCGCGATTTAAGAAGCATTAGAACTCTATTGCTCCGATACGTAGACATCTGGAAACGTAATTTCATAGAAAGGAGGTATTGCATTTACATTCAATTGAAGTGTAGAGGAGGATTACATAACACTTCGCAATGAGTATTATATCTTGTCATGTGACATAGAAATGAGATGCGATATCGCGTTTTAAGAAGCATTTGAGTTCTATTGCTTCGATGCGTAGACATCTACAAACGCTATTTGCTGGCAAGGAAGTGTCGCATTTACATTCATTTGAAGTGAATACGAAGTATACATGACAACTCGCAATGAATATTATATCTTACTGTGAAACATACAAGTGAGATGCGATATCGCGTTTTAAGAAGCAGCAGAACTCTATTGCTTCGATACATAGACATCTGCAAACGACATTTCCTAGCAAAGAAGTGTCGCATTTACATTCATTTGAAGTGTATGCGAGGTATATATGACACTTCGCTATGAATACTATATCTAATCATGAAACATAGAAATGATATACGAAATCATTTTTTTTAAAAGCATTAGAATTCTATTGCTACGATACGTAGACATCTGGAAGCGCTATTTCCTAGCAAGGAAGTTTCGCATTTACATTCTTTTGAAGTGAATACAAGGTATACATAACACTTCGCAATTAATATTATATCCTGTTATGAAACACAGAAAAGAGATGCGATATCCCGTTTTAAGAAGCATTAGAACTGTATTGTTTCGATACGTAGACACCTGGAAACGCTATTTCCTAGCAAGGAAATATCGCATGTACACTCTTTTGTAGTGAATACGTGGTATACATGACACTTCGCAATTAATATTGCACCTTATCATGAAGCATAGAAATGTGATGCGATATCGCGTTTCAAGAAGCATTAGAACCCTATTGCTCCGATAAGTAGACACCTGCAGACGCCACTTCCTAGCAATGAAGTGTCGCATTTACATTCTTTTGAAGTGAATACGTGTTATACATGACACTTCGCAATGAATATTATATCTTATCGTGAAACTTAGAAATGAGATGCGATATCGCGAATTAAGAATCGTTGGAACTCTATTGCTGCGATAAGTAGACATCTGCAAACGCTACTTCCTAGCAATGAAGTGTCGCATTTACATTCTTTTGAAGTGAATACGAGGTATACATGACACTTCGCAATGAATAATATATCTTATCATGCGACATAGGAAAGAGATGCGATATCGCGTTTTAAGAAGCATTAGAACTCTATTGGTACGATTCGTAAACATCTGGAGGTGCCTTTTCCTAGCAAGGAAGTGTCGCATTTACATTCTTTTGAAGTGAATACGAGGTATACATAACACTTCGCAATGAATATTATATCTTATCATGACACATAGAGATGTGATGCGATATCGCGATTTAAGAAGTATTAGAATCCTATTGCTTCGATACGTAGACATCTGCAAACGCTATTTCCTAGCAAGGAAGTGTCGCATTTACATTCATTTGAAGTGAATACGAGTTATACATGATGCTTCGCAATGAATATTATATCTTAACACGAAACATAGAAATGAGATGCGATATCGCGTTTTAAGAAGAATCAGAACTCTATTGCATCGATACGTAGACACCTGCAAGCACTATTTCCTCGCAAGGAAGGGTTGCACTTACATTCTTGTGAAAGGAATACGAGGTATAAATAACACTTCGCAATGAATATTATATCTAATCATGAGACATAGAAATGAGATGCGGTATGGCGATTTAAGAAGCATTAGAACACTATTGCCTCGATACGTAGACATCTGGTAACGCTATTTCCCAGCAAGGTAGTGTCGCATTTACATTCATTTGAAGCCTATGTGTGTTATACATGACAATTCGCAATGAGTATTATATCATATTATGAAACATAGTAATGAGATGCGATATCGCGTTTTAAGAAGCATTAGAACACTATTGCTACGATACGTAGACATCTGCAGACGCTACTTCCTAGGAAGGAAGTGTCGCATTTACATTGTTTTGAAGTGAATACGAGGTATACATGACACTCCACAATGAATATTATATCTCATAATGAAACATAGAAATGAGGAGCGATATCGCGGTTTAAGAAGCATTAGAACTCCTTTGGTACAACACGTAGACATCTGCAAACGATATTTCGTAGCAAGGAAGTGTCGCATTTACATTCTTTTGAAGTGAATACGAGGTATACATGACACTCCACAATGAATATTATATCTCATAATGAAACATAGAAATGAGGAGCGATATCGCGGTTTAAGAAGCATTAGAACTCCGTTGGTACAACACGTAGACATCTGCAAACGATATTTCGTAGCAAGGAAGTGTCGCATTTACATTCTTTTGAAGTGAATACGGGGTATACATAACACTCCACGATGATTGTTGTACCGTATCACGAAACATAGAAATGAAATGCCACATCGCGGTTTAAGAAGCATTAGAACTCTATTGCTTCGATACATAGACATCTGGCATCGCTATTTCCTAGCGAGGAAGTATCACATTTACATTCATTTCAAGTGTATGCGAGGTATACGTGACACTTCGCAATGAATATTATATCTTATCATGAAGCATAGAAATGAGATGCGATATCGCGATTTAAGAAGCATTAGAACACTACTGCTTCGATACGTAGACACCTGGAAACGTTATTTCCTGGAAAGGAAGTGTCGCATTGACATTCTTATGAAGTGAATACCAGGAATACATAATACTCCACAAAGAATATTATATCTTATCATAAAACATAGAAACGAGATGCGATATGGCGTTCTAAGAAGCATTAGAACTCTATTGCTACGATACGTAGATTTCTGGAAACGCTATTTCCTAGCAAGGAAGTGTCGCATGTACTTTCATTTGAAGTGAATACGAAGTATACATGACACTTCGCAATGAATATTATATCTTGTCATGAAACATAGAAATGAGATGCGATATCGCGTTTAAAGAAGCATTAGAAGTCTAATGCTACGATACGTAGACATCTGCAAACGCTATTTCCTAGCAAGGAAGTGTCGCATTTACATTCATTTGAAGTGTATGCGAGGAACACATAACACTTCGTAATGAATATTATATCTTAACATGAAACATTGATTTGAGATGCGATATCGCGTTTTAAAAAGCACTAGAACACTATTCTTTCGATACGTAGACATCTACAAACGCTATTTCCTAGCAAGGAAGTGACGCATTTACACTCATTTGAAGTGTATGCGAGGTATAAGTGACAATTCGCAATGAATATTTTATCTTATCATGAACATAGAAATGTGATGCGATATCGCGTATTTAGAAGCATTAGAACCCTATTGCTACGATGCGCAGACATCTGCAAGCGATATTTTATAGCAAGGAAGTGTCGCATTTACATTCTTCTGAAGTGAATACGGGGTATACATAACACTCCACAATGAATATTTTATCTTGTCACGAAACATAGAATTGAGATGCGATATCGCGTATTAAGAAGCATTAGAGCTCTATTGCTTCGATACGTTGACATCTGGAAACTCTATTTCCTAGAAAGGAAGTGCCGCACTTACATCCATTTGAAGTGTAGACGAGGAGTACTTAACACTTCGCAATGAATATTATATCTCGTCACGGAACATAGAAATGATTAGCGATAGCACGGTTTGAGAAGCATTAGAACTCTTTTGCTTCGATACGTAGACATCTGGGAACGCGATATCCAAGAAAGGAAATGTCGCATTTACATACTATTGAAGTGTAGGCGAGGAGTACGTAACACTACACAATGAATATTATATCTTATCACGAAACATAGAAATGAGATGCGATATCGCGTTTTAAGAAGCTTTAGAACTCTATTGCTTCGATACGTAGACATCTGCAAACGCTATTTCCTAGCAGGGAAGTGTCGCATTTGCATTCATTTGAAGTGTAGACGAGATATACATAACACTGCACAATGAATATTATATCTTATGATGAAACATAGAAATCAGATGCGATATCGCGATTTAAGATGCATTAGAACACTATTGCTTCGATACGTAGACAACTGACAACGCTACTTCCTAGCAAGGAAATGTCGCATTTACATTCTTCTGAAGTAAATACGAGGTATACATAACAGTGCACTATGTATATTATATCTTATCATGAAACATAGAAATGAGATGCGATATTGCTATTTAAGAAGCATTAGAACTCTATTGCTTCGATAGGTAGACTTCTGCAAACGCTATTTCCTCGCACGGAAGTGTCGCATTTACATTCATTTGAAGAGTATGCGAGGTGTACATGACACTTGCTAATTAATATTATATCTTATCATGAAACATAGAAATGAGATGCGATATCGCGATTTAAGAAGCATTAGAACTCTAGTGCTTAGATACGTAAACATCTGCAGACGCTATTCCCTAGCAGGGAAGTGTCGCATTTACATTCATTTGAAGTGTAGACGAGATATACATAACACTGCACAATGAATATTATATCTTATCATGAAACACAGAAATGAGATGCGATATCGCGATTCAAGAAGCAATAGAACTCTATTGCTTAGATACGTAGACATCTGCAAACGCTATTTCTTAGCAAGGAAGTGTCGCATTAACATTCACTTGAAGTGTATGCGAGGTATACATCACACTTCGCAATGAATATTATATACTATCATGAAACATAGAAATGAGATGCGATATCGCGTCTTCAGAAGCATTAGAACTCTAATGCTACGATACGTAGACATCTGCAAACGCTATTTCCTAGCAAGGGAGAGTCGCATTTACATTCATTTGAAGTGTATGCGAGGTATACATGACATTTCGCAATGATTATTATATCTTATCATGAAACATAGGAATGATATGCGGCATCGCGTTTTAAGAAGCAGTAGGACCCTATTGCTATGATACGTAGACATCTGCAAACGCTATTTCCTATCAAGGAAGTTTCGGATTTACATTCATTTGAAGTGTATGGGAGGTATATATGACACTTCGCAATGAATATTATATCTTATCATCAAACATAGAAATGTGATGCGATATCACGTTTTAAGTAGCATTAAAACCCTATTGCTTCGATACGTAGTCATCTGCAAACGCTATTTCCTAGCAAGGATGTGTCGCATTTACATTCATTTGAAGTGTATGCGAGGTACAAGTGACACTTCGCAATGAATATTATATCTCATTATGAACCATAGAAATGGGATGCGATATCGCGTTTTAAGAAGCATTAGAAGTCTATTGCTACGATACGTAGACATCTGCAAACGCTATTTCCTAGGAAGGAAGTGTCGCATTTACATTCGTTTGAAGTGAATACGAGGTGTACATGAAACTTGGCAATGAATTTTATATCTTATCATGAAACACAGAAACGAGATGCGATATTACGATTTAAGAAGCTTTAGAATTCTATTGCTTCGATACGTAGAAATCTGCAGACGCTATTTCCTTGCAAGGAAGTGTCACATTTACATTCTGTTGAAGTGAGTACGAGGTATACATGACACTTCGCAATGAATATTATATCTCATCACGAAGCATCGAAATGAAGTGCGACATCTCGTCTTAAGAAGCATTAGAACTCTATTGCTACGATACGCAGTCATCTGCGAACGCTACTTACTAGCAAGGAAGTGTCGCATTTACAATCTTTTGAAGTGAATACGATGTATAAATAACACTCCACAATGAATATTATAACTTATCATGAAACATAGAAATGAGATGCGATATCGCGATTTAAGATGCATTAGAACCCTATTGCTTCGATACGTAGACATCTGCAAATGCTACTTCCTAGCAAGGAAGTGTCGCATTTACAATCTTTTGAAGTGAATACGAGGTATACATGACACTTCGCAGTGACTATTTCATCTTATCATAAAACATAGAAATGAGATGCGATATCGCGGCTTTGGAAGCATTAGATCTCTATTGCTACGATACGTAGACATCTGCAATCGCTATTTCCTAGCAAGGAAGTGTCGCATTTACATTCATTTGAAGCGTTGCCGAGAAATACATAACACTTCGCAATGTATATTATATCTAATCATGAGACATAGGAATGAGATGCTATATCGCGTTTTAAGAAGAATCAGAACTCTATTGCATCGATACGTAGAAACCTGCAAACACTATTTCCTCGCAAGGAAGGGTTGCATTTACATTCTTGTGAAAGGAATACGAGGTATAAATAACACTTCGCAATAGAATATTATATCTAATCATGAGACATAGAAATGAGATGCGGTATGGCGAATTAAGAAGCATTAGAACACTATTGCCTCGATACGTAGACATCTGGTAACGCTATTTCCCAGCAAGGTAGTGTCGCATTTACATTCATTTGAAGCCTATGTGTGTTATACATGACAATTCGCAATGAGTATTATATCATATTATGAAACATAGTAATGAGATGCGATATCGCGTTTTAAGAAGCATTAGAACACTATTGCTACGATACGTAGACATCTGCAGACGCTACTTCCTAGGAAGGAAGTGTCGCATTTACATTCTTTTGAAGTGAATACGAGGTATACATGACACTCCACAATGAATATTATATCTCATCATGAAACATAGAAATGTGGAGCGATATCGCGGTTTAAGAAGCATTAGAACTCCTTTGGTACAATACGTAGACATCTGCAAACGCTATTTCCTAGCAAGGAAGTGTCGCATTTACATTCATTTGATGCGTATGCGAGGTATACATGACACTCCATAATGAATATTATATCTTATCACGAATCATGGAAATGAGATGTGATATCGCGTTTTAAGAAGCATTAGAACTCCATTGCTTCGATACGTAGACGTCTGCAAACGCCATTTACTAGCAAGGAAGAGTCGCACTTACCTTCTTTTGAAGTGAATACGAGGTATACATAACACTGCACATTGAATATTATATCTTATCATGAAACATAGAAATGAGATGCGATATCGCGTTTTTAGTAGCATTAGAACTCTAATGCTACGATACGTAGACACCTGCCAGCGCTATTTCCTAGAAAGGAAGTGTCGCATTGACATTATTATGAAGTGAATACCAGGAATACATAATACTCCACAATGATTATTATATCTTATCATGAAACATAGAAATGAGATGCGATATCGCGTTCTAAGGAGCATTAGAACTCTATTGCTTCGATACGTAGACATCTGCAGACGCTATTTCCTAGCAAGGAAGTGTCGCATTTACATTCACTTGAAGTGTATGCGAGGTATACATGCCACTTGGCAATGAATATTATATCTTATCATAAAACATAGAAATGAGATGCGATATCGCGATTTAAGAAGGATTAGAATTCTATTGCTTCGATACGTAGACATCTGAGAACGCTACTTCCAAGCAAGGAAGTGTCGCATTTACATTCTTTTGAAGTGAATACGAAGTACACATGACACTCCGCAGTGAATATCATATCTTATCATGAAACATAGAAATGAGATGCGATATCTTGTTTTAAGAAGCATTAGAACTCTATTGCTAATATACGTAGACATCTGCAAACGCTACCTCTTAGCAAGGAAGTGTCGTATTTACATTCTATTGAAGTGAATACGACGTATACATAACACTGCACAATGAATATTATATCTTATCATAAAACATAGATGTGAGATGCGATATCTCGTTTTAAGAAGCATTAGAACTCTGTTGCTTCGATACGTAGACATCTGCCATCGATATATACTAGCAAGGCAGTGACGCATTTACATCCATTTGAAGTGTATGCGAGGTATACATGACGTTTCGCAATGAATATTATATCTTATCATGTAACATACAAATGGGATGCGATATCGCCTTTTAAGAAGCCTTAGTACTCTATTGCTTCGATACGTAGATATCTGGAATCGATATTTCCTAGTAAGGAAGAGTCGCATTTACATTCTTTTGATGTGAATACGAAGTATACATGACACTTCGCAATGAATATTATATCTTATCATGAAACATACAAATGAGATGCGATATCCCGTTTTGAGAAGCATTAGAACTCTATTGCTTCGATACGTAGACATCTGCAAACGCTATTTCCTAGCAAGGAAGTGTCGCATTTACATTGATCTGTAGTGCATGCGAGGTATACATGACACTTCGCAATGAATATTATATCTTATCATGAAACATACAAATGAGATGCGACATCTCGTTTTAAGAAGCATTAGAACTCTATTGCTTCGATACGGAGACATCTGCAAACGCTATTTCCTAGCAAGGAAGTGTAGCATTTACATTCTCTTGAAGTGAATACGAGGTACACATGACACCTTTCAGTGAATATTATATCTTATCATGAAACATAGTCATGAGATGCGAAATCACGATTTAAGGTGCATTTGAAAAATATTGCTCCGATACGTAGACATCTGCAAACGCTATTTCCTAGCAAGCAAGTGTCGCATTTACATTGTTTTGAAATGGATGCGAGGTATGCATGACACTTCACAATCAATATTGTACCTTATCATGAAACATACAAATGAGATGCGATATCGCGTTTTAAGAAGAATTAGAACTCTATTGCTACGATACGTAGATATCTGCAGGCGCTATTTCCTAGCAAGGAAGTGTCGCATTTACATTCCTTTGAAGTGTATGCGAGGTATACATGCCACTTGGCAATGAATATCATATCTTATCATGAAACATAGAAATGAGATGCGATATCGCGTTTTAGGAAGCATCAGAACACAATTGCTACGATACGTAGACATCTTCAAACGCCATTTCCTAGCAAGTAAGTGTCGCAGTTACATTCTTTTGAATTGTATGCGAGGTATACATAACACTACACAATGAATATTATATCTTATATCGAAACATATGAATGAGATGCGATATCGCGATTTAAGAAGCATTACAACTCTATTGTTTCGATACGTAGACATCTGGAAACGTAATTTCCTAGAATGGAAGTGTCGCATTCTTATTCAATTGAAGTGTATGCGAGGTATACTTGACACTTCGCAATGAATATTATATCTTATCATGGAACATTGAAGTGAGGAGCGACATCGCGTTTTAAGAAGCATCAGAACTCTATTGCTATGATACGTAGACATCTCCAAACGCTATTTCCTAGCAAGGAAGTGTAGCATTTACATCCTTTTGAAGTGAATACGAGGTATACATAACACTCCACAATGAATATTATATCTTATCATGAAACATAGTAAAGGGATGCGATATTGCGTTTTGAGAAGCATTAGAACTCTATTGCTTCGATACGTAGGCATCTGCAATCGCTCTTTCCTAGAAAGGAAGTGTCGCATTTACATTCATTTGAAGTGAATACGAGGAACACATGAAACTTCGCATTGAATATTATATCTTATCATGCAACGTAGCAATGAGATGCGATATCGCGGCTTTGGAAGCATTAGATCTCTATTGCTACGATACGTAGACATCTGCAATCGCTATTTCCTAGCAAGGAAGTGTCGCATTTACATTCATTTGAAGCGTTGCCGAGAAATACATAACACTTCGCAATGTATATTATATCTAATCATGAGACATAGGAATGAGATGCTATATCGCGTTTTAAGAAGAATCAGAACTCTATTGCATCGATACGTAGAAACCTGCAAACACTATTTCCTCGCAAGGAAGGGTTGCATTTACATTCTTGTGAAAGGAATACGAGGTATAAATAACACTTCGCAATAGAATATTATATCTAATCATGAGACATAGAAATGAGATGCGGTATGGCGAATTAAGAAGCATTAGAACACTATTGCCTCGATACGTAGACATCTGGTAACGCTATTTCCCAGCAAGGTAGTGTCGCATTTACATTCATTTGAAGCCTATGTGTGTTATACATGACAATTCGCAATGAGTATTATATCATATTATGAAACATAGTAATGAGATGCGATATCGCGTTTTAAGAAGCATTAGAACACTATTGCTACGATACGTAGACATCTGCAGACGCTACTTCCTAGGAAGGAAGTGTCGCATTTACATTCTTTTGAAGTGAATACGAGGTATACATGACACTCCACAATGAATATTATATCTCATCATGAAACATAGAAATGTGGAGCGATATCGCGGTTTAAGAAGCATTAGAACTCCTTTGGTACAATACGTAGACATCTGCAAACGCTATTTCCTAGCAAGGAAGTGTCGCATTTACATTCATTTGATGCGTATGCGAGGTATACATGACACTCCATAATGAATATTATATCTTATCACGAATCATGGAAATGAGATGTGATATCGCGTTTTAAGAAGCATTAGAACTCCATTGCTTCGATACGTAGACGTCTGCAAACGCCATTTACTAGCAAGGAAGAGTCGCACTTACCTTCTTTTGAAGTGAATACGAGGTATACATAACACTGCACATTGAATATTATATCTTATCATGAAACATAGAAATGAGATGCGATATCGCGTTTTTAGTAGCATTAGAACTCTAATGCTACGATACGTAGACACCTGCCAGCGCTATTTCCTAGAAAGGAAGTGTCGCATTGACATTATTATGAAGTGAATACCAGGAATACATAATACTCCACAATGATTATTATATCTTATCATGAAACATAGAAATGAGATGCGATATCGCGTTCTAAGGAGCATTAGAACTCTATTGCTTCGATACGTAGACATCTGCAGACGCTATTTCCTAGCAAGGAAGTGTCGCATTTACATTCACTTGAAGTGTATGCGAGGTATACATGCCACTTGGCAATGAATATTATATCTTATCATAAAACATAGAAATGAGATGCGATATCGCGATTTAAGAAGGATTAGAATTCTATTGCTTCGATACGTAGACATCTGAGAACGCTACTTCCAAGCAAGGAAGTGTCGCATTTACATTCTTTTGAAGTGAATACGAAGTACACATGACACTCCGCAGTGAATATCATATCTTATCATGAAACATAGAAATGAGATGCGATATCTTGTTTTAAGAAGCATTAGAACTCTATTGCTAATATACGTAAACATCTGCAAACGCTACCTCTTAGCAAGGAAGTGTCGTATTTACATTCTATTGAAGTGAATACGACGTATACATAACACTGCACAATGAATATTATATCTTATCATAAAACATAGATGTGAGATGCGATATCTCGTTTTAAGAAGCATTAGAACTCTGTTGCTTCGATACGTAGACATCTGCCATCGATATATACTAGCAAGGCAGTGACGCATTTACATCCATTTGAAGTGTATGCGAGGTATACATGACGTTTCGCAATGAATATTATATCTTATCACGTAACATACAAATGGGATGCGATATCGCCTTTTAAGAAGCCTTAGTACTCTATTGCTTCGATACGTAGATATCTGGAATCGATATTTCCTAGTAAGGAAGAGTCGCATTTACATTCTTTTGATGTGAATACGAAGTATACATGACACTTCGCAATGAATATTATATCTTATCATGAAACATACAAATGAGATGCGATATCCCGTTTTGAGAAGCATTAGAACTCTATTGCTTCGATACGTAGACATCTGCAAACGCTATTTCCTAGCAAGGAAGTGTCGCATTTACATTGATCTGTAGTGCATGCGAGGTATACATGACACTTCGCAATGAATATTATATCTTATCATGAAACATACAAATGAGATGCGACATCTCGTTTTAAGAAGCATTAGAACTCTATTGCTTCGATACGGAGACATCTGCAAACGCTATTTCCTAGCAAGGAAGTGTAGCATTTACATTCTCTTGAAGTGAATACGAGGTACACATGACACCTTTCAGTGAATATTATATCTTATCATGAAACATAGTCATGAGATGCGAAATCACGATTTAAGGTGCATTTGAAAAATATTGCTCCGATACGTAGACATCTGCAAACGCTATTTCCTAGCAAGCAAGTGTCGCATTTACATTGTTTTGAAATGGATGCGAGGTATGCATGACACTTCACAATCAATATTGTACCTTATCATGAAACATACAAATGAGATGCGATATCGCGTTTTAAGAAGAATTAGAACTCTATTGCTACGATACGTAGATATCTGCAGGCGCTATTTCCTAGCAAGGAAGTGTCGCATTTACATTCCTTTGAAGTGTATGCGAGGTATACATGCCACTTGGCAATGAATATCATATCTTATCATGAAACATAGAAATGAGATGCGATATCGCGTTTTAGGAAGCATCAGAACACAATTGCTACGATACGTAGACATCTTCAAACGCCATTTCCTAGCAAGTAAGTGTCGCAGTTACATTCTTTTGAATTGTATGCGAGGTATACATAACACTACACAATGAATATTATATCTTATATCGAAACATATGAATGAGATGCGATATCGCGATTTAAGAAGCATTACAACTCTATTGTTTCGATACGTAGACATCTGGAAACGTAATTTCCTAGAATGGAAGTGTCGCATTCTTATTCAATTGAAGTGTATGCGAGGTATACTTGACACTTCGCAATGAATATTATATCTTATCATGGAACATTGAAGTGAGGAGCGACATCGCGTTTTAAGAAGCATCAGAACTCTATTGCTATGATACGTAGACATCTCCAAACGCTATTTCCTAGCAAGGAAGTGTAGCATTTACATCCTTTTGAAGTGAATACGAGGTATACATAACACTCCACAATGAATATTATATCTTATCATGAAACATAGTAAAGGGATGCGATATTGCGTTTTGAGAAGCATTAGAACTCTATTGCTTCGATACGTAGGCATCTGCAATCGCTCTTTCCTAGAAAGGAAGTGTCGCATTTACATTCATTTGAAGTGAATACGAGGAACACATGAAACTTCGCATTGAATATTATATCTTATCATGCAACGTAGCAATGAGATGCGATATCGCGTTTTAAGAGGCATTAGAACTCTATTGCTTCGATACGTAGACATCTGGAATCGTATTTTCCTAGAAAGGAAGTGTCGCATTTACATTCAATTGAAGTGTAGACGAGAAACACATAACACTTCGCAATGAATATTATATCTTATCATAAGACATAGAAATGTGATGCGATATCGCGTTAAGTTCGGAGTATATCGGGTTAAGTTTTAAGATGCACTAGAACTCTACTGCTTCGATACGTAGACATCTGCAACACGCTATTTCCTAGCTAGGAAGTGTCGCATTTACATTCATTTGAAGTGTATGCGATGTATACGTGAAACTTCGAAATGAATATTATATCTTATCATGAAACATAGAAATGAGATTCGATATCGCGTTTTGAGAAGCATTAGAACTCTATTGCTTCGATACGTAGACATCTGCAATCGCTATTTCCTAGCAAGGAAGTATCGCATTTACATTCATTTGAAATGTATGCGAGGTAATATGTGACACTTCGCAATGAATATTATATCTTATCATGAAACATAGAAATGAGATGCGACAACTCGTTTTAAGAAGCAATAGAACTCTATTGCTTCGATACGTAGACATCTGCATTCGCTATTTCCTAGCAAGGAAGTGTAGCATTTACATTCATTTGAAATGTATGCGAGGTATGCGTCACACTTCGCAATGAATATTATACCTTATTATGAAACATAGATATGTGCATCTGCAAACGCTATTTCCTAGCAAGGAAGTGTTGCATTTACATTCTTTTGAGGTGAATACCAAGTATACATGACACTTCGCAGTGACTATTTCATCTTATCATAAAACATAGAAATGAGATGCCATATCGCGGTTTTGGAAGCATTAGATCTTCATTGCTACGATACGTAGATATCTGCAAACGCTGTTTCCTAGCCAGGAAGTGTCGCATTTACATTCTTTTGATGTGAATAAGAGGTTCACATGACGCTTCCTAATGAATATTATCTCTTATCATGAAACATAGAAATATGATGCGACATCTCGTTTTAAGAAGCATTAGAGCTCTATTGCTTAGATACGGAGACATCTGCAATCGCTATTTCCTAGAATGGAAGTGTCGCATTTACATTCTTATGAAGTGAATACGAGGTGTACGTGACACTTCGCAATGAATATTATATCTTATCATGAAACATAGAAATGCGATGCAACATCTAGTTTTAAGAAGCATTAGAACACTTTTGTTTCGATACGCTGACATCAGCAAACGCTATTTCCTAGCAATGAAGTGTCACATTTACATTCATTTGACGTGTATGCGAGGTATACATGACACGTCGCAATGAATATTATATGTTATCATGAAACATAGAAATGAGATGCGATATCGCGATTTAAAGGGCATTATAAATCTATTAGGACTATACGTAGACATTTGCAAACGCTATTTAATAGCAAGGAAGTGTCGCCTTTACATTCTTTTGAAGTGAATATGAGGTGCACATGACACTTCGCAATGAATATTATATCTTATCATGAAACATAGATATAAGATGCGACATTTTGCTTTAAGAAGCATTAGAACTGTATTGTTTCGATATGTAGACATCTGGAAACGCGATTTCCTAGCAAGGAAGTGTCGCATTTACATTCTTTTGATGTGAATACGAGGTATAAGTGACACTTCGCAATGATTATTTTATCTTACCATGAAACATAGAAATGAGTTGCGATATCGCGGTTTAAGAAGCATTAGATCTTCATTGCTACGATACGTAGATATCTGCGAACGCTGTTTCCTAGCCAGGAAGTGTCGCATTTACATTCTTTTGATGTGAATACGAGGTATAAATAACATTGCACAATGAATATTATATATTATCATGAATCATAGAAATGAGATGCGATATCGCGATGTAAGATGCATTAGAACTTTATTGCTTCGATACGTAGACATCTGCAAACTCTATTTCCCAGCAAGGAAGTGTCGCATTTACATTCTTTTGAAGTGAATACGAGGAATACATGAAACTTCGCAATGAATATTATATCTTATCATGAAACATAGAAATGATATGCGATATTGCGTTTTGAGATGCAATAGAAATCTAGTGCTACGATACGCAGAAATCTGCAACGCTATTTAGTAGCACGGAAGTGTCATATTTGCATTCTTTTGAAGTGAATGCGAGTTATAAATAACATTGCACAATGAATATTATATATTATCATGAAACATGGAAATGAAATGCGATATCGCGATGCAAGATGCATTAGAACTTTAATGCTTCGATACGTAGATATCTGCAAACTCTATTTCCTAGCAAGGAAGTGTCGCATTTACATTCATTTGAAGTGTATGCGATGTATACGTGACACTTCGCAATAAATATTATATCTTATCATGAAACATAGAAATGATATGCGATATTGCGTTTTGAGATGCAATAGAAATCTAGTGCTACGATACGCAGAAATCTGCAACGCTATTTAGTAGCACGGAAGTGTCGCGTTTACATTCATTTGAAGTGTATGCGAGGTATACATAACACTTCGCAATGAATATTATATGTTGTCATGAAACATAGAAATGAGATGCGATATCTCGTTTTAAGAAGCATTATAACACGCTTGCTACGATACATAGACGTCTGCAAACGCTATTTCCTAGCAAGGAAGTGCCGCATTTACATTCATTTGAAGTGTATGCGATGTATACGTGACACTTCGCAATAAATATTATAACTTATCATGAAACATAGAAATGAGATGCGATATTGCGTTTTGAGATGCAATAGAAATCTAATGCTACGATACGCAGAAATCTGCAAACGCTATTTCCTAGCAAGGAAGTGCCGCATTTACATTCATTTGAAGTGTATGCGATGTATACGTGACACCTCGCAATAAATATTATATCTAATCATGAAACATAGAAATCAGAAGCGATATCTCGTTTTAAGAAGCATCAGAACTCTATTGCTACGATACGTATACATCTGCAAACGTTTTTTGCTAGCAAGGAAGTGTCGCATTTACATTCTTCTGAAGTGAATACAAGGTATACATAACACTTCGCAATGAATATTATATGTTGTCATGAAACATAGAAATGAGAAGCGAAATCCCGTTTCAAGAAGCATTAGAACTCTATTGCTTCGATACGTAGACATCTGCTAACGCTATTTCCTAGCATGGATGTGTCGCATTTACATTCTTGTGTAGTGAATTCGAGGTATACATGACACTTCGCAATGAATATTACCTCTTATCTCGAAACATAGAAGTGAGATGCGATATCACGTTTTAAGAAGCATTAGAACTCTATTGCTACGTTACGTAGACATCTGCAAACGCTATTTCCTAGCGTGGAAGTGTAGCATTTACATTCTTTTGATGTGAATTCGAGGTATACATGACACTTCGCAATGAATATTATATTTTATCATGAAACATAGAAATGAGATGCGATATCTTGTCTTAAGAAGCTTTAGAACTCTATTGCTACGGTGCGTAGACATCTGCAAACGCTATTTAACAGCAGGGAAGTGTCGCATTTACATTCATTTGAAGTGTATGCGAGGTATTCATGACATTACGAAATGAATATTATATCTTATCGTGAAATATAGAAATGAGATACGATATCGCGTTTTAACAAGCATTAGACCTGTATTGCTACGATACCTAAACATCTGCAAACGCTATTTCCTAGCGAGGAAGTGTCGCATTTACATTCCTTTGAAGTGTATGCGTGGTATACATGCCACTACGCAATGAATATTATATCTTATCATAACACATAGAAATGAGTTGCGATATCTCGTTTTAAGAAGCATTAGAACTCTATAGCTTCGATACGTAGACATCTGCCAACGCTATTTCCTAGCAAGGAAGTGTCGCATTTACATTCACTTGAAGTGTAGACGAGGAATACATAACTCTTCGCAATGAATAATATATCTTGTAATGAGACAATGAAATGAGATGCGATATCGCGTTTTAAGAAACATTAGAACTCTATTGCTCCCATACGTCGACATCTGGAAACGTAGTATCCTAGAAATAGAGTGTTGCATTTACATTCATTTGAATTGTAGACAAGGAATACATAACACTTCGCAATGAATATTATATCTTATCATAAAACATACAATTGAGATGCGATATCGTGTTTTAAGCAGCATTAGAACTCTATTGCTATGATACGTAGACATCTGCAAACGCTATTTCGTTGCAAAGCAGTGTCGCATTTACATTCTTTTGAAGCGAATGCGAGGTATACATAACACTCCATAATGAATATTATATCTTCTAACGAAACATAGAAATGAGATGCGATGTCGCGTTTTAAGAAGCATTAGATCTCTGTTGCTTCGATACGTAGACATCTCCAATCGCTATTTCCTAGCAAGGAAGTGTCGCATTAACATTCTTTTGAAGTGAATACGAGGTATACATAACACTGCACAATGAATATTATATCCCATCATGAAACATAGAAATGAGATGCGATGTCGCGTTTTGAGAAGCATTAGAACACTAATGCTACGATACGGAGACATCAGCAGAAGCTATTTCCTAGCAAGGAAGTGTCCCATTTACGTTCATTTGAGTGGTATGAGAGGTATACATGACACTCCACTATGAATATTATATCTTACCATCAAACATAGCAATGAGGAGCGATATCGCGATGTAAGAAGCATTAGATCACTATTGCTTCAATACGCAGACATCTGCATTCGATATTTCCTAGCAAGGAAGTGGCACATTTACATTCTTTTGAAGCGAATACAAGGTATACATAACAATGCACAGTGAATATTATATCTTATTATGAAACATAGAAATTAGATGCGATATCTCGTTTTCAAGAAGCATTAGAACTCTATTGCTTCGATACGTAGTCATCTGCAAACGCTATTTCCTAGCAAGGAAGTGTCGCATTTACATTCATTTGAAGTGAAGACGAGGAACACATGTCTCTTCGCAATGCATATTATATCTTATCATGAAAAATAGAAATGGGATGCGTTATGGCGATTTAAGAAGCATTAGTACTCTGTTGCTTCGGTATGTAGGCATCTGCAAACGCTACTTCCTAGCAAGGAAGTGTCGCATTTACATTCTTTTGAAAGGAATGCGAGGTATAAATGACACTTCGCAATGAAAGTTATATCTTATCATGAAACGTAGAAATGAGATGCGATATGACGATTTAAGAAGCATATGAATTCTATTGTTTCGATACGTAGACATCTGCAAACGCTATTTCCTAGCAAGGAAGTGTCGCATTTACATTAATTTGAAGTATATGCGAGGTATAAGTGATACTTCGCAATAAATATTATATCTTATCATAAAACATAGACGTGAGGCGCGATATCGCTTTTTAAGAAGCACTAGATCTCTATAGCTACGACACGTGCACATCTGCGAACGCTATTTCCTAGCAAGGAAGTGTCGCACTTACATTCATTTGATGTGTATGCGAGGGATACAAGACACTTTGCAATGAAAATTATATCTTATCGTGAAACATAGAAATAAGATGCGATATCGCGATTTAAGAAGCATTAGGACTCTATTGCTTCGATACGTAGACATCTGCAAACGAATATTTCCTAGCAAAGTAGTGTCGGTCATTTACATTCTTTTTATGTGAATACGAGGTATACATGAGACTTCGCAATAAATATTATATATTATCATGAAGCATAGAAATGAGATGCGATATTGCGTTTGAAGAAGTGTTAGAACCCCATTCCTTCGATACGGAGACATCTGCAAACGCTATTTCCTAGCAAGGAAGTGTCGCATTTACATTCCTGTGAAGTGAATAGGAGGTATACATAACATTCCACAATGAATATTATATATAATCATGAAACATAGAAATGGGATGCGATATAGCGTTTTGAGAAGCACTAGAACTCTATTGCCTCTTACGTAGACAATTGCATACGATATTTGCTAGCATGGAAGTGTCGCACTTACATTTTTTTGAAAGGAATACGAGGTATACATGACACTTGGCAATGAATACTATATCTTACCATGAAAAATTTAAATGTGGTGCGATATGGCGCTTTAAGAAACATTAGCACACTATTGCCTCGATACGTAGACATCTGCAAACGCTAGTTCCTAGGAGGGAAGTGTCGCATTTACATTCATTTGAAGTGTAGACAAGATATACATAGCACTGCACAATGAATATTATAACTTATCATGAAACGTAGAAGTGAGTTGCTATATCGCGAATTAAGAAGCATTAGAAATCTATTGCTTCGATACGTAGACATCTGCAAACGCTACTTCCTAACAAGGAAGAGTCGCATTTACATTCATTTGAAGTGTATGCGAGGTATACAGGACATTTCGCAATGAATATTATATCTTATCATGATTACATAGAAATGAGATGCGATATCGCGTTTTAAGCAGCATTAGAACCCTATTGCTACGATACGTAGATACCTGCAGACGCTATTTCCTAGCAAGGAAGTGTCGCATTTACATTCCTTTGAAGTGAATAGGAGGTATACATAACACTCCACAATGAATATTATATATTATCATGAAACAGAGAAATGGGGATGCGATATCGCCTTTTGAGAAGCACTAGAACTCTATTGCTTCTTACGTAGACAATTGCAAACGCTACTTCCTAGCAAGGAAGTATCGCATTTACATTCATTTGAGGTGTATGCGAGGTATAAGTGACACTTCTCAATGAATATTGTACCTTATCATGAAACATAGAAATGAGATGCGATATCGCGATTTAAGAAGCAGTGGAACACTATTGCTTCGATACGTAGACGTCTGCAAACGCTATTTAATAGCAAGGAAGTGTCGCGTTTACATTTTTTTGAAGTGAGTACGAGGAATACATAACACTCCACAATGAATATTATACCTTATCATGAAACACAGAAATGAGGTGCTATACCGCGATGTAAAAAGCATTAGAACTCTATTGCTTCGATACGTAGACATCTGCAAACGCTTTTTCCCAGCAAGGAAGTGTCGCATTTACATTTACTTGAAGTGTATGCGAGGTGTACAAGACACGTCGCAATGAATATTATATCTCATCATGACACATAGAAATGAGATGCTACATCGCATTTTAAGAAGCGTTAGAACTCTATTGCTACGATACGTTGACATCTGCAAACTCTATTTCCTAGCAAGGAAGTGTCGCATTTCATTCTTTTGAAGAGAATACGAGGTTTACATGACACTTCGCAATGAATATTACATCATCATGAAGCATAGAAATGAGATGCGATATCGCGTTTTAAGAAGCGTTAGAACCCTATTGCTACGACACGTAGACATCTGCAAACACTATTTTCTAGCAAGGAAGTGTCGCATTTACACACTTTGGAAGTGAATACGAGGTTCACGTGACACTTCGCAATGAATATTATATCCTTTCATGAAACATAGAAATGACATCCGATATCGAGATTTAAGAAGCATTAGGACTCTATTGCTTCCATACGTAGATATCTGCAAACGCTATTTCTTAGCAAGGAAGTGTCGCATTTACTTTCTCTTGAAGTGAATACGAGGTATACATAACACTTCGCAATGAATATTATATCTTATAATGAAACATAGAAATGAGATGCGATATCGCGTTTTAAGAAGCGTTTAGAACCCTATTGCTACGACACGTAGACATCTGCAAACACTATTTTTTAGCAAGGAAGTGTCGCATTTACACACTTTGGAAGTGAATACGAGGTTCACGTGACACTTCGCAATGAATATTATATCCTTTCATGAAACATAGAAATTACATCCGATATCGAGATTTAAGAAGCATTAGGACTCTATTGCTTCCATACGTAGATATCTGCAAACTCTATTTCCTAGCAAGGAAGTGTCGCATTTACATTCTTTTGAAGTAAATACGAGGTTTACATGACACTTCGCGATGAATATCATATCATCATGAAACATAGAAATGAAATGCGATATCGCGTTTTAAGAAGCATTAGAACTCTATTTGCTACAATAAGTAGACATCTGCAAATGCTAGTTCCTAGCAAGGAAGTGTCGCATTTACTTTCCTTTGATGTGAATACGAGGTATACATGACTCTTCGCAATGAATATTATATCTCATCATGAAACATAGAAATGTGATGCGAAGTCTCGTTTGAAGAAGCATTAGAACCCTATTGTTTCTATACGTAGACATCTGGGAACGCTATTTCCTAGCAAGGAAGTGTCGCATTTACATTCTTTTGAAGTGAATACGAGGTATACATGACACTTCGCAATGAATATTATATCTCATCATGACACAGAAATGAGATGCGATATCGCGGTTTAAGAAGCATTAGAAATCTATTGCTTCGATACGTAGACATCTGCATACGCTGCTTCCTAGCAAGGCAGTGTCGCATTTGCATTTTTTTGAAGTGAATACGAGGTATGCATAATACCCCACAATGAATATTATATCTTATCACGAGACATAGAAATGAGATGCGATATCCCGTCTTAAGAAGCATCAGATCCCTATTGATTCGATACGCAGTCATCTGCAAACACTATTTCAAGGCAAGGGAGTGTCGCATTTGCATTCTTTTGAAGTGAGTACGAGGTATGCATAATACCCCACAATGAATATTATATCTTATCATGAAACATTGGAATGAGATGCGATATCGCTCTTTAAGAAGCATTAGAACACTATTGCTACGATACGTAGACATCTGGAAAGCTACTTCCTAGCAAGGAAGTGTCGCATTTACATTCTTTTTAAGTGTAGACGAGATATGCATAACCCTCCTCAATGAATATTATGTCCTATCATGAAACATAGAAATGAGATGCGATATCGCGATTTAAGCAGCATTAGAACTCTATTGCTTCGATACGTAGACATCTGCAAACGCTATTTCCTAGCAAGGAAGTGTAGCACTTACATTCTTCTGAAGTGAATACCAGGTATACATGACACTTGGCAATTAATATTGTATCTTATCATGAAACATGGAAATGAGATGCGATATCTCGTTTCAAGAAGCATTAGAACCCTGTTGCTTCGATACGTAGACATCTGCCATCGTTATATCCTAGCAAGGAAATGTCGCATTTACATTCATTTGAAGTGTAGACGAGATATACATAGCACTGCGCAATGAATACTATATCTTATCATGTAACGTAGAATTGAGGTGCGATATCGCGATTTAAGAAGCATTGGAATACTATTGCTTCGATACGTAGACATCTGCAAACGCTACTTCATTGCAAGGATGTGTCGCATTTACGTTCTTTTGAAGTGAATACGAAGTATACATGACACTACGCAATGAACAATATATCTTATATTGAATCATAGAAATGAGATGCGACATCGCGTTTTAAGTAGCATCAGAACTCTATTGCTACGATTCGTAGACATCTGCAGACGCTATTTCCTAGCAAGGAAGTGTCGCATTTACATTCTTTTGAAGTGAGTACGTGGTATACATAACACTGCACAATGAATATTATATATTATCATGAAACATAGGAATGAGATGCGATATCGCGTTTTAAAAAGCATTAGAACAAAAGTGCTTCAATACCTAGAGATCTGGGTGCGCTACTTCCTAGCATGGAAGTGTGGCATTTGCATTCTTTTGACGTATAGACGAGTTACACATAACACTTCGCAATGAATATTGCATCTTATCATGAAATATAGAATTGAAAAGCGATGAATTGAACAGTTGGAAACGCTATTTCATAGGAAGGAAGTGTGGCATTTACATTCTTTTGAATTGTAGACGAGACATACATAACACTTCGCATTGAATATTATGTCTTATCATGTAACATAGAGTTGAGATGCTATATCGCTTTTAAAGAAGCATTAGAACTGTATTGCTTCGAAACGTAGACATCTGGAAACGCGTTTCCTAGGAAGGAAGTGAGGCATTTACATTCATTGGAAGTGTAGACGCGGTATACATATCACTTCGCAATGAATATTATATCTTATTATGAAACAGAAATGAGATGCGATATCGCGTTTTAAGAAGCATTAGAACTCCATTGCTTCGATACGTAGACATCTGGAAACGATATTTCCTAGCAAGGAAGTGTCGCATTTACATTCCTTTGAAGTGTAGGCGAGGAATACATAACACTTCGCAATGAATATTATATCTTATCATGGAACATAGAAATGAGGAGCGACATCGCATTTTAAGAAGCATCAGAACTCTATTGCTATGATACGTATACATCAGCAAACACTATTTCCTAGCAAGGAAGTGTAGCATTTACATTCTTTTAAAGTGAATACGAGGTATACATAACACTCCACAATGAATATTATATCTTATCATGAAACATAGAAATGGGATGCGATATTGCGTTTTGAGAACTATTAGAACTCTATTGCTTCGATACTTAGACATCTGCAAACGCTATTTCCTAGCAAGGAAGTGTCGCATTTACATTCATTTGAAGTGAATACGAGGTATGCATGTCAATTCGCAATGAATGTTATATCTTATCATGAAACATAGAAATGAGATGCGACATCTCGTTTTCAGAAGCATTAGAACACTATGGCTTCGATACGTAGACGTCTGCAAGCGCTATTTCCTAGCAAGGAAGTGTCGCATTTACATTCATTTGAAGTGTATACGAGGAATACATGAAACTTCGCAATGAATATTATTTCTTATCATGAAGCATAGAAATGAGATGCGATATTCCGTTTCAAGAAGCATTAGAACACCACTGCTTCGATAAGTAGACGCCTGCAAACGCTATTTCCTAGCAAGGAAGTGTCGCATTTACATTCCTTTGAAGTGAATAGGAGGTATACATAACACTCCACAATGAATATTATGTATTATCATGAAACAGAGAAATGGGATGCGATATCGCCTTTTGAGAAGCACTAGAACTCTATTGCTTCTTACGTAGACAATTGCAAACGCTACTTCCTAGCAAGGAAGTGTCGCATTTACATTCATTTAAAGTGTATACGAGGTATACATAACACTGCACGATGTATATTATATCTTATCATGAAGCATAGAAATGAGATGCGATATTGCGATTTCAGAAGCATTAGAAATCTATTGCTTCGATACGTAGACATCTGCAAACGCTACTTCCTAGCAAGGAAGAGTCGCATTTACATTCATTTGAAGTGTATGCGAGGTATACAGGACATTTCGCAATGAATATTATATCTTATCATGACACATAGAAATGAGATGCGATATCGCGATTTAAGAAGCATTAGAACTCTATTGCTTCGACACGTAGACATCTGCCAACGCTATTTCCTAGGAAGGAAGTGTCGCATTTACAGTCGTTTGAAGTGTATGCGAGGTATACATGACACTTCGCAATGAATATTATATCTTATCATGAAACATTGAAATGAGATGAGATTTCGCGCTTTAAGAAGCATTGGAACTCTATTGCTTCGATACGTAGACATCTGCAAACGCTATTTAATAGCAAGGAAGTGTCGCAGTTACATTCTCTTGAAGTGAATACGAAGTATACATGACACTTCGGAATGAATATTATATCTTATCATGAAACAGAAATGAGATGCGATATCGCGATTTAAGGTGCATCAGAACTCTATTGCTACAATACGTAGACAACTGCAGACGCTATTTCCTAGCAAGGAGGTGTCGCATTTACATTCAATTGTAGTGAATACGAGGAATACGTAACAGTTCGTAATGAGTACTATTTCTTATCATGAAACATAGAAATGAGATGCTATATCGCGTTCTATGAAGCATTAGATCTCTATTGCTTCGATACTTAGGTACCTGCAGACGCTATTTCCTAGTGAGGAAGTGTCGCATTTACATTCTTTTGTAGTGAATACCAAGTATACATAACACTCCACAATGAATATTATATCTTATCATGAAACATACAAATGAGATGCGATATCGCGTTTTGAGAAGCATTAGAACTCTATTGCTACGATACGTAGATATCTGCAGACGCTATTTCCTAGCAAGGAAGTATCGCATTTACATTCCTTTGAAGTGAATACGAGGTATATATAACACTCCACAATGAATATTATATTTTATCGTGAAACATAGAAATGTGGATCGATTCGCGTTTTAAGAAGCATTAGAACTCTATTGCTATGATACATTGACATCTGCAGACGCTATTTCCTAGCAAGGAAGTGTCGCATTTTCATTCTTTTGAAGAGAATACGAGGTTTACAAGACACTTCGCAATGAATATTACATCATCATGAAGCATATAAGTGACGTGCGGTATTGCGTTTTAAGAAGCTTTAGAACTCTATTGCTACGATAAGTAGACATATGCAAACTCTATTCCCCAGCAAGGAAGTGTCGCATTTACATTTTTTTGAAGTGAATACGAGGTTTGCATGACACTTCGCAATGAATATTATATCTCATCATGACACATAGAAATGAGATGCTATATCGCATATTAAGAAGCGTTAGAACACTATTGCTACGATACGTTGACATCTGCAAACTCTATTTCCTAGCAAGGAAGTGTCGCATTTACATTCTTTTGAAGCGAATGCGAGGTATACAGGACACATCGCAATGAATATTATATCTCATCATGACACATAGAAATGAGATGCGATATCGCGTTTTAAGAAGCGTTAGAACCCTATTGCTACGACACGTAGACATCTGCAAACACTATTTTCTAGCAAGGAAGTGTCGCATTTACATTCTTCTGAAGCGAATACGAGGTTTACATGACACTTCGCGATGAATATCATATCATCACTAAACATAGAAATAAGATGCGATATCGCGATTTAAGAAGCATTAGAACTCTATTGCTACAATACGAAGACATCTGCAAACGCTATTTCCTAGCATGGAAGTGTCCTATTTACATTCTTTTGAAGTGAATACGAGCTATACATGACACTTCGCAATGAATATTATATCTTATCATGAAACATAGAAATGAAATGCGAAGTCTCGTTTTAAGAAGCATTAGAAATCTATTGTTTCTATACGTAGACATCTGGAAACGCTATTTCCTAGCAAGGAAGTGTCGCATTTACATTCGTTTGAAGTGTTTGTGAGGTACACAAAACACTTCGCAATGAATATTATATCTTATCATGACACATAGATATGTGATGCGATGTCGCGTTTTGAGAAGCATTAGAACTCTAACGCTACGATACGTAGACATCTGCAAACGCTATTTCCTAGCAAGCAAGTGTCGCATTTACATTTTTTTGAAGTGAATACGAGGTATACATAACAATGCACAATGAATATTATATCTTATCATGAAACATAGAAATGAGATGCGAAATCGCGATTTAAGAAGTATTAGAACTCTATTGCTTCGGTACGTAGACATCTGGAAACGCTATTTCCTATAAAGGAAGTGTCGCATTTACATTCATTTGAAGCGTAGGTAAGGAATACATAATACTTCGCAATGAATATTATATCTTATCGTGAGACATAGAAATGGGATGCGATATCGCGTTTTAAGAAACAATAGAACTCCATTGCTTCGGTACGTAGTCATCTGCAAACGCTACTTCCTAGCAAGGAAGTGTCGCATTTACATTCATTTCAAGTGTATGCGAGGTATACGTGACACTTCGCAATGAATATTATATCTTATCATGAAGCATAGAAATGAGATGCGATATCGAGATTTAAGAAGCATTAGAACACTGTTGCTTCGATACGTAGACATCTGGAAACATTATTTCCTAGAAACGAAGTGTCGCATTTACATTCAATTGAAGTGAATACGAGGTATACACGAGACTTGCAATTAATATTATATCTTATCATGAAACACAGAAATGAGATGCGATATCGCGTTTTGAGAAGCATTAGAACTCTACTGCTACGATATGTAGATTCCTGCAATCGCTATTTCCTAGCAAGGAAGTGTCGCATTTACATTCTTTTGAAGTGAATACGATGTATACATAACACTCCATAATGAATATTATATCTTATCATGAAACATAGAAATGAGATGCGATATCGCGTTTTAAAAAGCACTAGAACTCTATTGCTTCCATACGTAGACATCTGCCATCGCTATATCCTAGCTAGGAAGTGTCGCATTTACATTCATTTGAAGTGAATGCGAGGTGCATACACGACACTTCCCAATCATTATTTTATCTTATCGTGAAACATAGAAATGAGATGCGATTTCGCGTTTTTAGAAGCATTAGAACTCTATGGCATCTATACGTAGACATCTGCAAACGCTACTTCCTAGCAAGGAAGTGTCGCATTTACATTCGTCTGAACTGAATACGAGGTATACATGACACTTCGCAATGGATATTATATCCGATCATGAAACAAAGAAATGAGATGCGATATCGCGATTTAAGGAGCATCAGAACTCTATTGCTACGATAAGTAGACATCTGCAAACGCTATTTCCTAGCAAGGAAGTGTCGCATTTACATTCCTTTGAAGTGAATACGAGGTATACATGACACTCCGCAATGAATATTATATCTTATCGTAAAAGATAGAAATGAGATGCGATATTTCGTTTTAAGAAGCATTAGAACGCTGTTGCTTCGATACGTAAACATCTGTAAACGCTATTTCCTAGCAAGGAAGTGTCGCATTTACATTCATTTGAAGTGTATGCGTAGTTTGCATGCCACTACGCAATGAATATTATATCTTACCATGAAACATAGAAATGATATGCGATATCGAGATTTAAGAAGTGTTAGAACTCTATTGTATCGATAAGTAGACATCTGCAAACGCTACTTCCTAGCAAGGAAGTGTCGCATTTACAATCTTTTTGAACTTTCACTTTCATTGAAGTGAATACGAGGTATACATAACACTCCACAATGAATATTATATCTTATCATGAAACACAGAAATGAGATGCGATATGGCGATTTAAGAAACATTAGAACTCTTTTGCTTCGATACGTAGACATCTGCAAACGCTATTTCCTAGCAAGGAAGTGCCGCATTCACATTCTTTTGAAGTGAATACGAGGTATACATAACACATAGCAATGAATATTATATCTTATTATGATACATAGAAATGAGTTACGATATCTCGTTTTAGGAAGCATTAGAACTCTAATGCTACGATACGTAGACATCTGCAAACGCCATTTCCTAGCAAGGAAGTGTCGCATTTACATTCACTTTAAGTGTATGCGAGGTATACATGACACTTCGCAATGAATATAATATCTCTTCATGAAACATAGAAATGGGATGCGATACCTTGAATTTATGAAGATTTAGAACTCTGCTGCTACGATACGTAGACATCCGGAAACGCTATTTCCAAGCAAGGAAGTGTCTCATTTACATACTTTTCAGGTGAAGACGAGTTATACATAACACTTCGCAGTGACTATTATGTCTTACCATGAAACATAGAATTGAGATGCTATATCGCGTTCTGAGAAGCATTGGAACTCTATTGCTTCGATACGTAGACATCTGCAAACGCTATTTCCTAGCAAGGAAGTGTCGCATTGACATTGTTTTCAATTGAATACAAGGTATACATGCCACTTCGCAATGAATATTATATCTTATCGTGAAACATAGAAATGAGATGCGGTATCGCGTTTTGAGAAGCATTAGAACTCTATTGCTACGATACGTAGACATCTGCAAACGCTATTTCCAAGCAAGGAAGTGTCGCACTCAAATTCTTTGGAGTGAATACGAGGTATACATGACACTTCGCAATGAATGCCTTATCATGAAACATAGAAATGAGATGCGATATCTCGTTTTAAGAAACATTAGAACCCCATTGCTTCGATTCGTAAATGTCTGCAAACGCTACGTCCTAGAAGAAAGTATAGCATTTACACTCTTTCGATGTGAATACGAGGTATACATGACACTTCGCGATGAATATTATATTTTATCATGAAACATAGAAATGAGATGCGATATCGCGTTTTGAGAAGCATTAGAACTCCATTGCTACGATACATAGACATCTGCCAACGCTATTTCCTAGCAAGGAAGTGACGCATTATCATCCTTTTGAAGTGAGTACGAGGTATACATAACACTCCACAATGAATATTATATCTTATCATGAAACATAGAAATGAAATGCGATTTGGCGATTTAAGAAGCATTAGAACTTTATTGCTTCGATACGCAGACATGTACCAACGCTATTTCCTAGCAAGGAAGTGTCGCATTTACATTCTCTTGAAGTGAATACGAGGTACACATAGCACTGCACAATGAATATTATATCTTATCATGAAACATAGAAATGAGATGCGCTATGGCGTTTTAAGAAGCATTTGAAATCTACTGTTACGATACGTAGATAACTGCAAACGCTATTTCCTAGCAATGGGGTGTCACATTTACAATCATTTGAAGGGTATGAGAGGTATAGAAGAAACTTCGCAATGAATATTATATGTTATCATGAAACATAGAAATGAGATGCGATATCTCGCCTTAAGAAGCATTAGAACTATGTTGCTTCGATACGTAGACATCTGCAGAAGCTTTTTCCTAGCAAGGAAGTGTAGCATTTACATTCTTTTGAAGTGAATACGAGGTATACATGGCACTTCGCAAAGAATATTATATATTATCTTGAAACATAGAACTGAGATGCGCTATGGCGTTTTAAGAAGCATTTGAAATCTATTGCTACGATATGTAGATAACTGCAAACGCTATTTCCTAGAAGGAAGTGTCGCATTTACATTCTTTTGAAGTGTATGCGAGGTATAGGTGACACTTCGCAATGAATATTACATCTTAGCATGAAACATAGAAATGAGTTGCGATATCTCGCTTTAAGAAGCATTAGAACTCTATTGCTTCGACACGTAGATATCTGCCAACGCTCTTTCCTAGGAAGTAAGTGGCGCATTTACATTCACTTTAAGTGTATGCGAGGTATACATGACACTTCGCAATGAATATAATATCTCTTCATGAAACATAGAAATGGGATGCGATACCTTGAATTTATGAAGATTTAGAACTCTGCTGCTACGATACGTAGACATCCGGAAACGCTATTTCCAAGCAAGGAAGTGTCTCATTTACATACTTTTCAGGTGAAGACGAGGTATACATAACACTTCGCAGTGACTATTATGTCTTACCATGAAACATAGAAATGAGATGCTATATCGCGTTCTGAGAAGCATTAGAACTCTATTGCTACGATACGTAGACATCTGCAAACGCTATTTCCAAGCAAGGAAGTGTCGCACTCAAATTCTTTGGAGTGAATACGAGGTATACATGACACTTCGCAATGAATATTATGCCTTATCATGAAACATAGAAATGAGATGCGATATCTCGTTTTAAGAAACATTAGAACTCCATTGCTTCGATTCGTAAATGTCTGCAAACGCTACGTCCTAGCAAGAAAGTATCGCATTTACACTCTTTCGATGTGAATACGAGGTATACATGACACTTCGAAATGAATATTATATCTTATCATGAAACATAGAAATGAGATGCGATATCGCGTTTTAAAAGGCACTAGAACTCTATTGCTTCCATACGTAGACATCTGCCATCGCTATATCCTAGCTAGGAAGTGTCGCATTTACATTCATTTGAAGTGAATGCGAGGTATACACGACACTTCCCAATCATTATTGTATCTTATCGTGAAACATAGAAATGAGATGCGATTTCGCGTTTTAAGAAGCATTAGAACACTATTGCTACGATGCGTAGACATCAGCAAACGCCATTTCCTAGCAAGGAAGTGTCGCATTTACATTCATTTGAAGTGTATGCGAGGTATATGTGACACTTCGCAATGAATATTACATCTTAGCATGAAACATAGAAATGTGATGCGATATCGCGTTTTGAGAAGCATTACAACCTTATGCTATGATACGTGGACTTCTGCAAACGCTATTTCCTAGTAAGGAAGTATCGCATTTACATTCTTTTGAGGTGAATACGATGTAGACATAACACTTCGCAATGAACATTATATTCTATCATGAAACATAGAAATGAGATGCGATATCGCGTTTTAAGGAGCATTAAAACTCTATTGCTACGATACGTAGACATCTGCAAACGCTATTTCCTAGGATGGAAGTGGCGCATTTACATTCACTGGAAGTGTACGGGAGGTGTAAGTGACACTTCGCAATGAATATTATATCTTACAATGAAACATAGAAATGAAATGCGATATCGGGTGTTGAGAAGCATTAGAACTCTATTGCTTCGTTACGTAGATATCTGCAAACGCTATTTCCTAGCAAGGAAGTGTAGCATTTACATTCATTTGAAATGTATGCGAGGTATATGTGACACTTCGCAATGAATATTATATCTTGTCATGAAACATAGAAATGAGATGCGATATCGCGATTTAAAAAGCATTAGGAATCTATTGCTACGTTACGTAGACATCTGCAAACGTTATTTAATCGCAAGGAAGTCTCGCATTTACATTCTTCTAAAGTGACTAGGAGGTATACATAACACTCCACAATGAATATTATACCTTATCACGAAACATAGAAATGAAATACGATATCGCGATTTACGAAGCATTAGATCTCCATTGCTTCGATACAGAGACATCTGCAAACGCTATTTCCTAGCAAGGAAGTGTCGCAATTACATTCTTTTGAAGGGAATGCGAGGTAGACATAACACTCCACAATGAATATTATATCTTATCACGAAACATAGAAATGAGATGCGTTATCCCGATTTAAGAAGCAATAGAAATCTACTTCTTCGATACGGAGAAATCTGGAAACGCTATTTCTTAGCATGGAAGTGTCGCGTTTACATTCTTTTGAAGAGAATACGAGGTATACATTATACTTCGCAATGAATATTATATCTTATCATGAAACGTAGAAATGAGATGCGATATCGCGTTTTAAGAAGCATTAGAATTCTATTGCTACGATGCGAAGGCATCTGAAACGCTACTTCCTAGCAAGGAAGTGTCGCAGTTACATTCTTTTAAAGTGAATACGAGGTATTCATGACACTTTGCAATGAATATTGTATCTTATCATGAAACATAGAAATGAGATGCGATATCGCGCTTTAAGAAGAATTAGAAGTCTATTGCTACGATACATAGACATCTGCAAACGCTATTTCCTAGCAAGGAAGTGACGCATTATCATTCTTTTGAAGTGAATACGAGTCATACATAACACTGCACAGTGAATATTATATCTTATCATGAAACATGGAAATGAGATACGATATCGCGATTTAAGCAGCATTAGAACTCTATTGCTGCGAAACCTAGATATCTGCAAACGCTATTTCCTAGCAAGGAAGTGTCACGTTTACATACTTTTGAAGTGAACACGAGGTATACATAACACTGCACAATGAATATTATATCTTATCAGTAAGCATATAAATGGGGAGCGATTTGGGGTTTAGGAAGCATTAGAACCATATTGCTTCGTTACGTACACATCTGCCATCGCTATTTCCTAGCAAGGAAGTGTCGCATTTACATTCATTTGAAGTGTATGCGAGGTATTCAAGACAATTCGCAATGAATATTAAATCTAATCATGAAACATAGAAATGAGCTGCGATATCGCTTTTTAGAAGGATTTGAACTCCAATGCTACGATACGTAGACATCTGCAAACGCTATTTCCTAGCAAGGAAGTGTCGCATTTGCATCCATTTGAAGTCTATGCGAGGTATACATGACACTTCGCAATGAATATTATATCTTATCATGAAACATAGAAATGATATGCGATATCGCGTTTTAAGAAGCGTTAGAACTCTTGCTACGATACGTAGACATCTGCAAACGCTATTTCCTAGCAAGGAAGTGTCGCATTTACATTCTTGTTAAGTGAATATGAGGTATACATAACGCTCCACAGTGAATATTATATCTTATCATGAGACATATAAATGTGATGCGATATCGCGTTTTAAGTAGCATTAGAACTCTATTGCTTCGATACCTTGACATCTGGAAACGCTATTTCCTAGAAAGGAAGTGTCGCATTGACATTCTTTTGAAGTGAATACGAGGAATACATAATACTCCTCAATGAATATTATATCTTATCATGAAACATAGAAATGAGGTGCAATATCGTGATTTAAGAAGCATTAGAACTCTAATGCTACGATACGTACACATCTGCAATTGCTACTTCCTAGCAAGGAAGTGTCGCATTTACATTCTTTGGTAAGGAATACGAGGTATATATAACAATTGGCAATGAATTTTATATCTTATCATGAAACACAGAAACGTGATGCGATATGACGATTTAAGAAGCTTTAGGATTCTATCGCTTCGGTACGTAGACATCTGCAAACGCAATTTAAAAGCAAGGAAGTGTCGCATTTATATTCATGTGAAGTGTATCCGAGGTATACATGACGCTTCGAAATGAATATTATATCTTATCATGAAACATAGAAATGAGATGCGATATCGCGTTTTGAGAAGCATTAGAACCCTATTGCTTCGTTGCGTAGACATCTGGAAACGCTATTTCCTAGCAAGGAAGTGTCGCATTTACATTCATTTGAAGTGTAGACGAGATATACATAACACTACACAATGAATATTATATCTTATCATGAAACGTAGAATTGAGGTGCGATATCGCGATTTAAGAAGCATTAGAACTCCCTTGCTTCGATACGTAGACATCTGCAAACGCTATTTCCTATCAAGGAAGTGTCGCATTTACATGCTTTGAAAGGAATACGAGGTATACATGACACTTCGTAATAAATATTATGTCTTATAATGAAACATAGAAATGAGATGCGATATCGCGTTTTGAGATGCATTAGAATTCTAATGCTACGATACGTAGTCATCTGCAAACGCTATTTCCTAGCAAGGAAGTGTCCCATTTACATTCATTTGTAGTGCATGCGAGGAATACATGACACTTCGCAATGAATATTATATCTTATCATGATATATTGAAATGAGATTCGTTATCGCGTTTTAAGAAGCGTTAGAATTCTATTGCTTCGATAAGTAGGCATCTGCAAACGCTATTTCGTAGCAAGGAAGTGTCGCATTTACATTCTTTTGAAGCGAATACGAGGTATACATAGCAATCCACAATGAATATTATATCTTATCACGAAACATACAAATGAGATGCGATATCGCGATTTAAGAAGCATTAGAACACCATTGCTTCAATACGTAGATGTCTGCAAACGCCATTTCCTAGCGAGGAAGAGTCGCACTTACTTTCTTTTGAAGTGAATACGAGGTATACATAACACTGCACATTGAATATTATATCTTATCATGAAACATAGAAATGAGATGCAATATCGCGATTTATGAAGCATTAGAACTCTATTGCTTCCATACGTAGACATCTGCAAAAGCAACTTCTAGCAAGGAAGTGTCGTACTTACATTCTATTGAATGGTATACGAGGTACACATGACACTTCGCAATGAATATTATATCTTCTCCTGAAACAGAAATGAGGTGCGATATCTCGTTTTACGAAACATTAATTCTCTATTGCTACGATACGTAGATATCTGCAGACGCTATATCCTAGGAAGGATGTGTCGCATTTACATTCTTTTGAAGTGAGTACGAGGTATACATAACACGCCACAATGACTATTATATCTTATCATGAAACATCGAAATGAGAAGCGATTTCGCGTTTTAAGATGCATTAGAACTCTATTGCTACGAAACGTAGACATCTGCAGATGCTATTTCCTAGCAAGGATGTGTCGCATTATCATTCTTTTGAAGTGAATACGAGGAATAAATAACAATCCACAATGCATATTATACCTGATCACGAAACATAGAAATGAGATGCGATATCGCGATTTAAGAAGCATTAGAACTCTATTGCTTCGATACGGAGACATCTACAAACGCTATTTCCTGGTAAGGAAGTGTCGCATTTCCATTCTTTTGAAGTGAATACGAGGTATACATGACACTTCGCAATGAATATTATATCTTATCACGAAACTTAGAAATGAGATCCGACGTCTCGTCTTACGAAGCGTTAGAACTGTATTGTTTCGATACGTAGACATCTTGAAACGCTATTTCCTAGCAATGAAGTATCGCATTTACACTCTTTTGAAGTGAATACGTTGTATACATGACACTTCGCAATGAATATTATATCTTACCATGAAACATAGAAATGAGATGCGGTATAGCGAATTAAGAATCGTTAGAACTCTATTGCTACGATACTTAGACATTTGCAAACGCTATTTCCTAGCAAGGAAGTGACGCATTTACATTCTTTTAAAGTGAATACGAGGTATACATAACATTGCACAATGAATATTGTATCTTATCATGATACATATAAATGAGATGCGATATCGCGTTTTAAGAAGCATTAGAACACTATTGCTTCGATACCTAGATATCTGCAAACGCTGCTTCCTAGCAAGGAAGTGTCGCATCTACATTCCTTTGAAGTGAATACGAGGTATACATGACACTCCGCAATGAATATTATATCTTATCAGGAAACATAGAAATGAGATGCGATATCGCTATTTAAGAAGCAATAGATCTCTATTGCTTCAATACGTAGACATCTGCCAACGCTATTTCCTAGCAAGGAAGTGTCGCATTTACATTCTCCTGAAGTGAGTACGAGGTATACATAACACTGCACAATGAATATTATATCTTATCATGAAACATAGAAATGAGATGCCTAATCGCGATTTTAAAAACATTAGAACTCTATTGCTATGATACATAGGCATCTGCAAACGCTACTTCCTAGCAAGGAAGTGACGCATTATCATTCTTTTGAAGTGAATACGAGGTATACATAACATTGCACAATGAATATTGTATCTTATCGTGATACATATAAATGAGATGCGATATCGCGATTTAAGCGGCATTAGAACACTATTGCTCCGATACCTAGATATCTGCAACCGCTGCTTCCTAGCAAGGAAGTGTCGCATCTACATTCCTTTGAAGTGAATACGAGGTATACATGACACTCCGCAATGAATATTATATCTTATCATGAAACATAGAAATGAGATGCGATATCGCTATTTAAGAAGCAATAGATCTCTATTGCTTCAATACGTAGACATCTGCCAACGCTATTTCCTAGCAAGGAAGTGTCGCATTTACATTCTCCTGAAGTGAGTACGAGGTATACATAACACTGCACAATGAATATTATATCTTATCATGAAACATAGAAATGAGATGCGATATCGCGATTTAAGAACCATTAGAACTCTGTTGCTTCGATACGTACACATCTGCCATCGATATATACTAGCAAGGAAGTGACGCATTTACATTCATTTGAAGTGTATGCGAGGTATACATGACAATTGGCAATGAATACTATATCCTAACATGAAACATAGATATGAGATGCGATATCGCGTTCTAAGTAGCATTAGAACTCTATTGCTTCGATACGTAGACATCTGCAGACGCTATTTCCTAGCAAGGAAGTGTCGCATTTACTATCTCTTGAAGTGAATACGAGGTATACATAACACTCCACAACGAATATTATATCGTATCATGAAACATAGAAATGAGATGCGATATCGCGATTTAAGAACCATTAGAACTCTGTTGCTTCGATACGTACACATCTGCCATCGATATATACTAGCAAGGAAGTGACGCATTTACATTCATTTGAAGTGTATGCGAGGTATACATGACACTTCGCAATGAATATTGTATCTTATCATGAAACATAGAAATGAGATGCGATATCGCGTTTTAAGAAGCATTAGAACTCTATTGCTTCGATACGTAGAGATCTGGAAACGCTGTTTCCTAGAAAGGAAGTGTCGGATTTACATTCATTTGAAGTGTATGCGAGGTATACATGACACTTCGCATTGAATATTATACCTTATCATGAAACATAGAAATCTGATGCGATATCGCGTTTTAAGAAGCATTAGACCTATATTGCTACGATACGTAGATATCTGCAAACGCTTTTTCCTAGCATGGAAGTGTCGCATTTACATTCATTTGAAGTGTATGCGAGGTATACAAGACACTTCGCAATGAATATTATATCTTATCATGAAATATAGAAATGAAATGCGATATCGCGATTTAAGATGCATTTGGGCTCTACTGCTTCGATACGTAGGTATCTGCAAACGCCATTTCCTAGCAAGGAAGTGACGCATTATCATTCTTTTGAAGTGAATACGAGGTATATATAACATTGCACAATGAACATTATATCTTATCGTGATACATATAAATGAGAAGCGATATCGCTATTTAAGCGGCATTAGAACACTATTGCTTCGATACCTAGATATCTGCAAACGCTGCTTCCTAGCAAGGAAGTGTCGCATCTACATTCCTTTGAAGTGAATACGAGGTATACATGACACTCCGCAATGAATATTATATCTTATCATGAAACATAGAAATGAGATGCGATATCGCGATTTAAGAAGCATTAGAACTCTACTGCTACGATACGTAGACATCTGCGAACGCTATTTCCTAGCATGGAAGTGCCGTATTTACATTCGTTTGAAGTGAAGACGAGGTATACATGACACTTCGCAATGAATATTATATCTTATTATGAAAGATAGAAATGAGATGCGATATCGCGTTTTAAGAAGCATTAGAACTCTATTGCTACGATACGTAGATATCTGCAAACGCTATTTCCAAGCATAGAAGTGTCGGATTTATATTCTTTTGAAGTGAATACGAGGTATACATGACACTTCGCAATGAATATTATATTTTATCATGAAACAACGAAATGAGATGCGATATCGCGTTTATGAAAAATTAGAACTATATTGCTACGATACATAGACATCTGCAAGCGCTATATCCTAGCAAGGAAGTGACGCATTATCATTCTTTTGAAGTGAATACGAGGTATACATAACACTGCACAATGAATATTTTATCTTATCATGAAACATAGAAATGAGATGCGATATCGCGATTTAAGCAGCATTAGAACTCTATTTCTTCGATACGTAGACATGTGCAAACGCTACTTCCTTGCAAGGAAGTGTCGCATTTACATTCTTTTGAAGTGCATACGAAGTATACATGACACTCCGCAATGAATATTATATCTTATCATGAAACACAGAAATGAGATGCGATATCGCGATTTAAGAAGCATTAGAACTCTACTGCTACGATACGTAGACATCTGCAAACGCTACTTCCTAGCATGGAAGTGCCGCATTTACATTCATTTGTAGTGTATGCGAGGTATACATGGCAATTGGCAATGAATACTATATCCTATCATGAATCATAGATATGAGATGCGATATCGCGTTTTAAGTAGCATTAGAACTCTATTGCTACGATACGCAGACATCTGGAAACCCTACTTCCTAGCAGGGAATTGCCGCGATTTCATTCGTTTGAAGTGTGTGCGAGGTATACACTTCGGATCAAACTTCGCACTTATTATTATATCTTATTATGAAACATAGAAATGAGATGCGATATCGCGATTTAAGAAGCATTAGAACTCCCTTGCTTCGATACGTAGACATCTGCAAACGCTATTTCCTATCAAGGAAGTGTCGCATTTACATGCTTTGAAAGGAATACGAGGTATACATGACACTTCGTAATAAATATTATGTCTTATAATGAAACATAGAAATGAGATGCGATATCGCGTTTTGAGATGCATTAGAATTCTAATGCTACGATACGTAGTCATCTGCAAACGCTATTTCCTAGCAAGGAAGTGTCCCATTTACATTCATTTGTAGTGCATGCGAGGAATACATGACACTTCGCAATGAATATTATATCTTATCATGATATATTGAAATGAGATTCGTTATCGCGTTTTAAGAAGCGTTAGAATTCTATTGCTTCGATAAGTAGGCATCTGCAAACGCTATTTCGTAGCAAGGAAGTGTCGCATTTACATTCTTTTGAAGCGAATACGAGGTATACATAGCAATCCACAATGAATATTATATCTTATCACGAAACATACAAATGAGATGCGATATCGCGATTTAAGAAGCATTAGAACACCATTGCTTCAATACGTAGATGTCTGCAAACGCCATTTCCTAGCGAGGAAGAGTCGCACTTACTTTCTTTTGAAGTGAATACGAGGTATACATAACACTGCACATTGAATATTATATCTTATCATGAAACATAGAAATGAGATGCAATATCGCGATTTATGAAGCATTAGAACTCTATTGCTTCCATACGTAGACATCTGCAAAAGCAACTTCTAGCAAGGAAGTGTCGTACTTACATTCTATTGAATGGTATACGAGGTACACATGACACTTCGCAATGAATATTATATCTTCTCCTGAAACAGAAATGAGGTGCGATATCTCGTTTTACGAAACATTAATTCTCTATTGCTACGATACGTAGATATCTGCAGACGCTATATCCTAGGAAGGATGTGTCGCATTTACATTCTTTTGAAGTGAGTACGAGGTATACATAACACGCCACAATGACTATTATATCTTATCATGAAACATCGAAATGAGAAGCGATTTCGCGTTTTAAGATGCATTAGAACTCTATTGCTACGAAACGTAGACATCTGCAGATGCTATTTCCTAGCAAGGATGTGTCGCATTATCATTCTTTTGAAGTGAATACGAGGAATAAATAACAATCCACAATGCATATTATACCTGATCACGAAACATAGAAATGAGATGCGATATCGCGATTTAAGAAGCATTAGAACTCTATTGCTTCGATACGGAGACATCTACAAACGCTATTTCCTGGTAAGGAAGTGTCGCATTTCCATTCTTTTGAAGTGAATACGAGGTATACATGACACTTCGCAATGAATATTATATCTTATCACGAAACTTAGAAATGAGATCCGACGTCTCGTCTTACGAAGCGTTAGAACTGTATTGTTTCGATACGTAGACATCTTGAAACGCTATTTCCTAGCAATGAAGTATCGCATTTACACTCTTTTGAAGTGAATACGTTGTATACATGACACTTCGCAATGAATATTATATCTTACCATGAAACATAGAAATGAGATGCGGTATAGCGAATTAAGAATCGTTAGAACTCTATTGCTACGATACTTAGACATTTGCAAACGCTATTTCCTAGCAAGGAAGTGACGCATTTACATTCTTTTAAAGTGAATACGAGGTATACATAACATTGCACAATGAATATTGTATCTTATCATGATACATATAAATGAGATGCGATATCGCGTTTTAAGAAGCATTAGAACACTATTGCTTCGATACCTAGATATCTGCAAACGCTGCTTCCTAGCAAGGAAGTGTCGCATCTACATTCCTTTGAAGTGAATACGAGGTATACATGACACTCCGCAATGAATATTATATCTTATCAGGAAACATAGAAATGAGATGCGATATCGCTATTTAAGAAGCAATAGATCTCTATTGCTTCAATACGTAGACATCTGCCAACGCTATTTCCTAGCAAGGAAGTGTCGCATTTACATTCTCCTGAAGTGAGTACGAGGTATACATAACACTGCACAATGAATATTATATCTTATCATGAAACATAGAAATGAGATGCCTAATCGCGATTTTAAAAACATTAGAACTCTATTGCTATGATACATAGGCATCTGCAAACGCTACTTCCTAGCAAGGAAGTGACGCATTATCATTCTTTTGAAGTGAATACGAGGTATACATAACATTGCACAATGAATATTGTATCTTATCGTGATACATATAAATGAGATGCGATATCGCGATTTAAGCGGCATTAGAACACTATTGCTCCGATACCTAGATATCTGCAACCGCTGCTTCCTAGCAAGGAAGTGTCGCATCTACATTCCTTTGAAGTGAATACGAGGTATACATGACACTCCGCAATGAATATTATATCTTATCATGAAACATAGAAATGAGATGCGATATCGCTATTTAAGAAGCAATAGATCTCTATTGCTTCAATACGTAGACATCTGCCAACGCTATTTCCTAGCAAGGAAGTGTCGCATTTACATTCTCCTGAAGTGAGTACGAGGTATACATAACACTGCACAATGAATATTATATCTTATCATGAAACATAGAAATGAGATGCGATATCGCGATTTAAGAACCATTAGAACTCTGTTGCTTCGATACGTACACATCTGCCATCGATATATACTAGCAAGGAAGTGACGCATTTACATTCATTTGAAGTGTATGCGAGGTATACATGACAATTGGCAATGAATACTATATCCTAACATGAAACATAGATATGAGATGCGATATCGCGTTCTAAGTAGCATTAGAACTCTATTGCTTCGATACGTAGACATCTGCAGACGCTATTTCCTAGCAAGGAAGTGTCGCATTTACTATCTCTTGAAGTGAATACGAGGTATACATAACACTCCACAACGAATATTATATCGTATCATGAAACATAGAAATGAGATGCGATATCGCGATTTAAGAACCATTAGAACTCTGTTGCTTCGATACGTACACATCTGCCATCGATATATACTAGCAAGGAAGTGACGCATTTACATTCATTTGAAGTGTATGCGAGGTATACATGACACTTCGCAATGAATATTGTATCTTATCATGAAACATAGAAATGAGATGCGATATCGCGTTTTAAGAAGCATTAGAACTCTATTGCTTCGATACGTAGAGATCTGGAAACGCTGTTTCCTAGAAAGGAAGTGTCGGATTTACATTCATTTGAAGTGTATGCGAGGTATACATGACACTTCGCATTGAATATTATACCTTATCATGAAACATAGAAATCTGATGCGATATCGCGTTTTAAGAAGCATTAGACCTATATTGCTACGATACGTAGATATCTGCAAACGCTTTTTCCTAGCATGGAAGTGTCGCATTTACATTCATTTGAAGTGTATGCGAGGTATACAAGACACTTCGCAATGAATATTATATCTTATCATGAAATATAGAAATGAAATGCGATATCGCGATTTAAGATGCATTTGGGCTCTACTGCTTCGATACGTAGGTATCTGCAAACGCCATTTCCTAGCAAGGAAGTGACGCATTATCATTCTTTTGAAGTGAATACGAGGTATATATAACATTGCACAATGAACATTATATCTTATCGTGATACATATAAATGAGAAGCGATATCGCTATTTAAGCGGCATTAGAACACTATTGCTTCGATACCTAGATATCTGCAAACGCTGCTTCCTAGCAAGGAAGTGTCGCATCTACATTCCTTTGAAGTGAATACGAGGTATACATGACACTCCGCAATGAATATTATATCTTATCATGAAACATAGAAATGAGATGCGATATCGCGATTTAAGAAGCATTAGAACTCTACTGCTACGATACGTAGACATCTGCGAACGCTATTTCCTAGCATGGAAGTGCCGTATTTACATTCGTTTGAAGTGAAGACGAGGTATACATGACACTTCGCAATGAATATTATATCTTATTATGAAAGATAGAAATGAGATGCGATATCGCGTTTTAAGAAGCATTAGAACTCTATTGCTACGATACGTAGATATCTGCAAACGCTATTTCCAAGCATAGAAGTGTCGGATTTATATTCTTTTGAAGTGAATACGAGGTATACATGACACTTCGCAATGAATATTATATTTTATCATGAAACAACGAAATGAGATGCGATATCGCGTTTATGAAAAATTAGAACTATATTGCTACGATACATAGACATCTGCAAGCGCTATATCCTAGCAAGGAAGTGACGCATTATCATTCTTTTGAAGTGAATACGAGGTATACATAACACTGCACAATGAATATTTTATCTTATCATGAAACATAGAAATGAGATGCGATATCGCGATTTAAGCAGCATTAGAACTCTATTTCTTCGATACGTAGACATGTGCAAACGCTACTTCCTTGCAAGGAAGTGTCGCATTTACATTCTTTTGAAGTGCATACGAAGTATACATGACACTCCGCAATGAATATTATATCTTATCATGAAACACAGAAATGAGATGCGATATCGCGATTTAAGAAGCATTAGAACTCTACTGCTACGATACGTAGACATCTGCAAACGCTACTTCCTAGCATGGAAGTGCCGCATTTACATTCATTTGTAGTGTATGCGAGGTATACATGGCAATTGGCAATGAATACTATATCCTATCATGAATCATAGATATGAGATGCGATATCGCGTTTTAAGTAGCATTAGAACTCTATTGCTACGATACGCAGACATCTGGAAACCCTACTTCCTAGCAGGGAATTGCCGCGATTTCATTCGTTTGAAGTGTGTGCGAGGTATACACTTCGGATCAAACTTCGCACTTATTATTATATCTTATTATGAAACATAGAAATGAGATGCGATATCGCGATTTAAGAAGCATTAGAACTCCCTTGCTTCGATACGTAGACATCTGCAAACGCTATTTCCTATCAAGGAAGTGTCGCATTTACATTCTTTGAAAGGAATACGAGGTATACATGACACTTCGTAATAAATATTATGTCTTATAATGAAACATAGAAATGAGATGCGATATCGCGTTTTGAGATGCATTAGAATTCTAATGCTACGATACGTAGTCATCTGCAAACGCTATTTCCTAGCAAGGAAGTGTCCCATTTACATTCATTTGTAGTGCATGCGAGGAATACATGACACTTCGCAATGAATATTATATCTTATCATGATATATCGAAATGAGATTCGTTATCGCGTTTTAAGAAGCGTTAGAATTCTATTGCTTCGATAAGTAGGCATCTGCAAACGCTATTTCGTAGCAAGGAAGTGTCGCATTTACATTCTTTTGAAGCGAATACGAGGTATACATAGCAATCCACAATGAATATTTTATCTTATCACGAAACATACAAATGAGATGCGATATCGCGATTTAAGAAGCATTAGAACACCATTGCTTCAATACGTAGATGTCTGCAAACGCCATTTCCTAGCGAGGAAGAGTCGCACTTACTTTCTTTTGAAGTGAATACGAGGTATACATAACACTGCACATTGAATATTATATCTTATCATGAAACATAGAAATGAGATGCAATATCGCGATTTATGAAGCATTAGAACTCTATTGCTTCCATACGTAGACATCTGCAAAAGCAACTTCTAGCAAGGAAGTGTCGTACTTACATTCTATTGAATGGTATACGAGGTACACATGACACTTCGCAATGAATATTATATCTTCTCCTGAAACAGAAATGAGGTGCGATATCTCGTTTTACGAAACATTAATTCTCTATTGCTACGATACGTAGATATCTGCAGACGCTATATCCTAGGAAGGATGTGTCGCATTTACATTCTTTTGAAGTGAGTACGAGGTATACATAACACGCCACAATGACTATTATATCTTATCATGAAACATCGAAATGAGAAGCGATTTCGCGTTTTAAGATGCATTAGAACTCTATTGCTACGAAACGTAGACATCTGCAGATGCTATTTCCTAGCAAGGATGTGTCGCATTATCATTCTTTTGAAGTGAATACGAGGAATAAATAACAATCCACAATGCATATTATACCTGATCACGAAACATAGAAATGAGATGCGATATCGCGATTTAAGAAGCATTAGAACTCTATTGCTTCGATACGGAGACATCTACAAACGCTATTTCCTGGTAAGGAAGTGTCGCATTTCCATTCTTTTGGAGTGAATACGAGGTATACATGACACTTCGCAATGAATATTATATCTTATCACGAAACTTAGAAATGAGATCCGACGTCTCGTCTTACGAAGCATTAGAACTGTATTGTTTCGATACGTAGACATCTTGAAACGCTATTTCCTAGCAATGAAGTATCGCATTTACACTCTTTTGAAGTGAATACGTTGTATACATGACACTTCGCAATGAATATTATATCTTACCATGAAACATAGAAATGAGATGCGGTATAGCGAATTAAGAATCGTTAGAACTCTATTGCTACGATACTTAGACATTTGCAAACGCTATTTCCTAGCAAGGAAGTGACGCATTTACATTCTTTTAAAGTGAATACGAGGTATACATAACATTGCACAATGAATATTGTATCTTATCATGATACATATAAATGAGATGCGATATCGCGTTTTAAGAAGCATTAGAACACTATTGCTTCGATACCTAGATATCTGCAAACGCTGCTTCCTAGCAAGGAAGTGTCGCATCTACATTCCTTTGAAGTGAATACGAGGTATACATGACACTCCGCAATGAATATTATATCTTATCAGGAAACATAGAAATGAGATGCGATATCGCTATTTAAGAAGCAATAGAACTCTGTTGCTTCGATACGTACACATCTGCCATCGATATATACTAGCAAGGAAGTGACGCATTTACATTCATTTGAAGTGTATGCGAGGTATACATGACAATTGGCAATGAATACTATATCCTAACATGAAACATAGATATGAGATGCGATATCGCGTTCTAAGTAGCATTAGAACTCTATTGCTTCGATACGTAGACATCTGCAGACGCTATTTCCTAGCAAGGAAGTGTCGCATTTACTATCTCTTGAAGTGAATACGAGGTATACATAACACTCCACAACGAATATTATATCGTATCATGAAACATAGAAATGAGATGCGATATCGCGATTTAAGAACCATTAGAACTCTGTTGCTTCGATACGTACACATCTGCCATCGATATATACTAGCAAGGAAGTGACGCATTTACATTCATTTGAAGTGTATGCGAGGTATACATGACACTTCGCAATGAATATTGTATCTTATCATGAAACATAGAAATGAGATGCGATATCGCGTTTTAAGAAGCATTAGAACTCTATTGCTTCGATACGTAGAGATCTGGAAACGCTGTTTCCTAGAAAGGAAGTGTCGGATTTACATTCATTTGAAGTGTATGCGAGGTATACATGACACTTCGCATTGAATATTATACCTTATCATGAAACATAGAAATCTGATGCGATATCGCGTCTTAAGAAGCATTAGACCTATATTGCTACGATACGTAGATATCTGCAAACGCTTTTTCCTAGCATGGAAGTGTCGCATTTACATTCATTTGAAGTGTATGCGAGGTATACAAGACACTTCGCAATGAATATTATATCTTATCATGAAATATAGAAATGAAATGCGATATCGCGATTTAAGATGCATTTGGGCTCTACTGCTTCGATACGTAGGTATCTGCAAACGCCATTTCCTAGCAAGGAAGTGACGCATTATCATTCTTTTGAAGTGAATACGAGGTATATATAACATTGCACAATGAACATTATATCTTATCGTGATACATATAAATGAGAAGCGATATCGCTATTTAAGCGGCATTAGAACACTATTGCTTCGATACCTAGATATCTGCAAACGCTGCTTCCTAGCCAGGAAGTGTCGCATTTACATTCATTTGAAGTGTATGCGAGGTATACAAGACACTTCGCAATGAATATTATATCTTATCATGAAACATAGAAATGAGATGCGATATCGCGATTTAAGAAGCATTAGAACTCTACTGCTACGATACGTAGACATCTGCGAACGCTATTTCCTAGCATGGAAGTGCCGTATTTACATTCGTTTGAAGTGAAGACGAGGTATACATGACACTTCGCAATGAATATTATATCTTATTATGAAAGATAGAAATGAGATGCGATATCGCGTTTTAAGAAGCATTAGAACTCTATTGCTACGATACGTAGATATCTGCAAACGCTATTTCCAAGCATAGAAGTGTCGGATTTATATTCTTTTGAAGTGAATACGAGGTATACATGACACTTCGCAATGAATATTATATTTTATCATGAAACAACGAAATGAGATGCGATATCGCGTTTATGAAAAATTAGAACTATATTGCTACGATACATAGACATCTGCAAACGCTATATCCTAGCAAGGAAGTGACGCATTATCATTCTTTTGAAGTGAATACGAGGTATACATAACACTGCACAATGAATATTTTATCTTATCATGAAACATAGAAATGAGATGCGATATCGCGATTTAAGCAGCATTAGAACTCTATTTCTTCGATACGTAGACATGTGCAAACGCTACTTCCTTGCAAGGAAGTGTCGCATTTACATTCTTTTGAAGTGCATACGAAGTATACATGACACTCCGCAATGAATATTATATCTTATCATGAAACACAGAAATGAGATGCGATATCGCGATTTAAGAAGCATTAGAACTCTACTGCTACGATACGTAGACATCTGCAAACGCTACTTCCTAGCATGGAAGTGCCGCATTTACATTCATTTGTAGTGTATGCGAGGTATACATGGCAATTGGCAATGAATACTATATCCTATCATGAATCATAGATATGAGATGCGATATCGCGTTTTAAGTAGCATTAGAACTCTATTGCTACGATACGCAGACATCTGGAAACCCTACTTCCTAGCAGGGAATTGCCGCGATTTCATTCGTTTGAAGTGTGTGCGAGGTATACACTTCGGATCAAACTTCGCACTTATTATTATATCTTATTATGAAACATAGAAATGAGATGCGATATCGCGTTTTAAGAAGCATTATAACTCTATTGCTTCGATACGTAGACAACTGCAAACGCTACTTCCTAGCAAGGAAGTGACGCATTATCATTCTTTTGAAGTGAATACGAGGTATACATAACATTGCACAATGAATATTGTATCTTATCATGATACATATAAATGATATGCGATTTCGCGATTTAAGCGGCATTAGAACACTATTGCTTCGATACCTAGATATCTGCAAACGCTGCTTCCTAGCAAGGAAGTGTCGCATCTACATTCCTTTGAAGTGAATACGAGGTATATATGACACTCCGCAATGAATATTATATCTTATCATGAAACATAGCAATCAGATGCGATATCGCTATTTAAGAAGCAATAGATCTCTATTGCTTCAATACGTAGACATCTGCCAACGCTATTTCCTAGCAAGGAAGTGTCGCATTTACATTCTCTTGATGTGAATACGCGGTATACATGACACTTCGGAGTGAATATTATATCTTATCATGAAACATAGAAATGAGATGCTATCTCGCGTTTTAAGAAGAATTAGATCTCCATTTCTACGATACGTAGACATCTGCAGACGCTATTTCCTAGCAAGGGAGTGTCGCATTTACATTCTTTTGAAGTGAATACCAGGTATACATATAACTGCGCAATGAATATTGTATCTTATCATGACACATAGAAATGAGATGCGATATAGGGATTTAAGAAGAATTAGAACTCAATTGCATCGATACGCAGACATCTCCAAACGCTATTTACTAGCAAGGAGGTGTGGCATTTACATTCATTTGAAGTGCAGACGAGATATACATAACACTGCACAATGAATATTATATCTTATCATGAAACATAGAAATGAGATGCCTAATCGCGATTTTAAAAACATTAGAACTCTATTGCTATGGTACATAGGCATCTGCAAACGCTATTGCCTAGCAAGGAAGTGACGCATTATCATTCTTTTGAAGTGAATACGAGGTATATATAACATTGCACAATGAACATTATATCTTATCGTGATACATATAAATGAGAAGCGATATCGCTATTTAACCGGCATTAGAACACTATTGCTTCGATACCTAGATATCTGCAAACGCTGATTCCTAGCAAGGAAGTGTCGCATCTACATTCCTTTGAAGTGAATACGAGGTATACATGACACTCCGCAATGAATATTATATCTTATCATGAAACATAGAAATGAGATGCGATATCGCGATTTAAGAAGCATTAGAACTCTACTGCTACGATACGTAGACATCTGCAAACGCTATTTCCTAGCATGGAAGTGCCGTATTTACATTCGTTTGAAGTGAAGACGAGGTATACATGACACTTCGCAATGAATATTATATCTTATTATGAAACATAGAAATGAGATGCGATATCGCGTTTTAAGAAGCATTAGAACTCTATTGCTACGATACGTAGATATCTGCAAACGCTATTTCCAAGCATAGAAGTCTCGGATTTATATTCTTTTGAAGTGAATACGAGGTATACATGACACTTCGCAATGAATATTATATTTTATCATGAAACAACGAAATGAGATGAGATATCGCGTTTATGAAGAATTAGAACTATATTGCTACGATACATAGACATCTGCAAACGCTATATCCTAGCAAGGAAGTGACGCATTATCATTCTTTTGAAGTGAATACGAGGTATACATAACACTGCACAATGAATATTTTATCTTATCATGAAACATAGAAATGAGATGCGATATCGCGATTTAAGCAGCATTAGAACTCTATTTCTTCGATACGTAGACATGTGCAAACGCTACTTCCTTGCAAGGAAGTGTCGCATTTACATTCTTTTGAAGTGCATACGAAGTATACATGACACTCCGCAATGAATATTATATCTTATCATGAAACACAGAAATGAGATGCGATATCGCGATTTAAGAAGCATTAGAACTCTACTGCTACGATACGTAGACATCTGCAAACGCTACTTCCTAGCATGGAAGTGCCGCATTTACATTCATTTGTAGTGTATGCGAGGTATACGTGGCAATTGGCAATGAATACTATATCCTATCATGAATCATAGATATGAGATGCGATATCGCGTTTTAAGTAGCATTAGAACTCTATTGCTACGATACGCAGACATCTGGAAACCCTACTTCCTAGCAGGGAATTGCCGCGATTTCATTCGTTTGAAGTGTGTGCGAGGTATACACTTCGGATCAAACTTCGCACTTATTATTATATCTTATTATGAAACATAGAAATGAGATGCGATATCGCGTTTTAAGAAGCATTATAATTTTATTGCTTCGATACGTAGACAACTGCAAACGCTACTTCCTAGCAAGGAAGTGACGCATTATCATTCTTTTGAAGTGAATACGAGGTATACATAACATTGCACAATGAATATTGTATCTTATCATGATACATATAAATGATATGCGATTTCGCGATTTAAGCGGCATTAGAACACTATTGCTTCGATACCTAGATATCTGCAAACGCTGCTTCCTAGCAAGGAAGTGTCGCATCTACATTCCATTGAAGTGAATACGAGGTATACATGACACTCCGCAATGAATATTATATCTTATCATGAAACATAGCAATCAGATGCGATATCGCTATTTAAGAAGCAATAGGTCTCTATTGCTTCAATACGTAGACATCTGCCAACGCTATTTCCTAGCAAGGAAGTGTCGCATTTACATTCATTTGTAGTGTATGCGAGGTATACATGGCAATTGGCAATGAATACTATATCCTATCATGAATCATAGATATGAGATGCGATATCGCGTTTTAAGTAGCATTAGAACTCTATTGCTACGATACGCAGACATCTGGAAACCCTACTTCCTAGCAGGGAATTGCCGCGATTTCATTCGTTTGAAGTGTGTGCGAGGTATACACTTCGGATCAAACTTCGCACTTATTATTATATCTTATTATGAAACATAGAAATGAGATGCGATATCGCGTTTTAAGAAGCATTATAATTCTATTGCTTCGATACGTAGACAACTGCAAACGCTACTTCCTAGCAAGGAAGTGACGCATTATCATTCTTTTGAAGTGAATACGAGGTATACATAACATTGCACAATGAATATTGTATCTTATCATGATACATATAAATGATATGCGATTTCGCGATTTAAGCGGCATTAGAACACTATTGCTTCGATACCTAGATATCTGCAAACGCTGCTTCCTAGCAAGGAAGTGTCGCATCTACATTCCATTGAAGTGAATACGAGGTATACATGACACTCCGCAATGAATATTATATCTTATCATGAAACATAGCAATCAGATGCGATATCGCTATTTAAGAAGCAATAGGTCTCTATTGCTTCAATACGTAGACATCTGCCAACGCTATTTCCTAGCAAGGAAGTGTCGCATTTACATTCTCTTGATGTGAATACGCGGTATACATGACACTTCGGAATGAATATTATATCTTATCATGAAACATAGAAATGAGATGCTATCTCGCGTTTTAAGAAGAATTAGATCTCCATTTCTACGATACGTAGACATCTGCAGACGCTATTTCCTAGCAAGGGAGTGTCGCATTTACATTCTTTTGAAGTGAATACCAGGTATACATATAACTGCGCAATGAATATTGTATCTTATCATGACACATAGAAATGAGATGCGATATAGGGATTTAAGAAGAATTAGAACTCAATTGCATCGATACGCAGACATCTCCAAACGCTATTTACTAGCAAGGAGGTGTGGCATTTACATTCATTTGAAGTGCAGACGAGATATACATAACACTGCACAATGAATATTGTAACTTATCATGAATTACAGAAATGAGATGCGATATCGCGATTTAAGAAGCATTAGAACTCTATTGCTACGATACGTAGATATCTGCTGACGCTATTTCCTTGCAAGGAAGTGTCGCATTTACATTCTTTAGAAGTGAATCCGAAGTATACATGACATTCCGCGATGAATATTATATCTTATCATAAAACATAGAAATGAAGTGCGATTTCGCGCTTTAAGAAGCATTAGAACACTGTTGCTTCGATACGTAGACGTCTGCCATCGCAATTACCTAGCAAGGAAGTGTCGCATTTACATTCATTTGAAGTGTATGCGAGGTATACAAGATACTTCGCAATGAATATTACGTCTTACCATGATTCATAGATTTGAGATGCGATATCGCGTTTTGAGAAGCACTAGAACTCTATTGCTACGATACATAGACATCTGCCAACGCTATTTCCTAGCAAGGAAGTGTCGCATTTACATTCTCTTGATGTGAATACGCGGTATACATGACACTTCGGAATGAGTATTATATCTTATCATGAAACATAGAAATGAGATGCTATCTCGCGTTTTAAGAAGAATTAGATCTCCATTTCTACGATACGTAGACATCTGCAGACGCTATTTCCTAGCAAGGGAGTGTCGCATTTACATTCTTTTGAAGTGAATACCAGGTATACATATAACTGCGCAATGAATATTGTATCTTATCATGACACATAGAAATGAGATGCGATATAGGGATTTAAGAAGAATTAGAACTCTATTGCATCGATACGCAGACATCTCCAAACGCTATTTACTAGCAAGGAGGTGTGGCATTTACATTCATTTGAAGTGCAGACGAGATATACATAACACTGCACAATGAATATTGTATCTTATCATGAATTACAGAAATGAGATGCGATATCGCGATTTAAGAAGCATTAGAACTCTACTGCTACGATACGTAGACATCTGCAAACGCTATTTCCTAGCATGGAAGTGCCGTATTTACATTCGTTTGAAGTGAAGACGAGGTATACATGACACTTCGCAATGAATATTATATCTTATCATGAAACATAGAAATGAGATGCAATATCGCATTTTAAGAAGCATTAGTACTCTGTTGCTTCGATACGAAGACATCTGCAGACGCTATTTCCTAGCAAGGAAGTGTCGCATTTACATTCTTTTGAAGTGAATACGAGGTATACATAACACTCCACAATGAATATTATATCTTATCATGAAGCATATAAATGAGAAGCGGTTTCGCGTTTTAAGAAGCATTAGAACTCTATTGCTACGAAACGTCGACATCTGTTAACGCTAATTCCTAGGAAGGAAGTGTCGTATTTACATTCTTTTGATGTGAATACGAGGTATACATGACACTCCACAATGAATATTATATCTTATCATGAAACATAGAAATGAGATGCAATATCGCATTTTAAGAAGCATTAGAACTTTGTTGCTTCGATACGTAGACGTCTGCCATCGCAATTACCTAGCAAGGTAGTGTCGCATTTACATTCATTTGAAGTGCATGCGAGGTATACAAGATACTTCGCAATGAATATTACGTCTTACCATGATTCATAGAAATGAGATGCGATATCGCGTTTTGAGAAGCACTAGAACTCTATTGCTACGATACATAGATATCTGCAAACGCTATTTCCTAGCAAGGAAGTGTCGCATTTACATTCTATTGAGGTGAATACGAGGTATACATAACACTGCACAATGAATATTATATCTTATCATAAAACACAGAAATGTGATGCGATATCTCGTTTTAAGAAGCATTAGTACTCTGTTGCTTCGATACGAAGACATCTGCAGACGCTATTTCCTAGCAAGGAAGTGTCGCATTTACATTCTTTTGAAGTGAATACGAGGTATACATAACACTCCACAATGAATATTATATCTTATCATGAAGCATATAAATGAGAAGCGGTTTCGCGTTTTAAGAAGCATTAGAACTCTATTGCTACGAAACGTCGACATCTATTAACGCTAATTCCTAGGAAGGAAGTGTCGTATTTACATTCTTTTGATGTGAATACGAGGTATACATGACACTCCACAATGAATATTATATCTTATCATGAAACATAGAAATGAGATGCGATATCTCGTTTTAAGAAGCATTAGAACTCCTTTGCTTCGATACGTAGACATCTGCAAACGCTATTTCCTAACAAGGAAGTGTCACATTTACATTCATTTGAAGTGTATGCGAGGAATATGTGACACTTCGCAATGAGTATTACGCCCTATCATGAAACATAGAAATGTTATGCGATATCGCGTTTTAAGAGGCATTAGAAATCTATTGCTTCGATAAGTAGACATCTGCAAACGCTACTTCCTAGCAATGAAGTGTCGCATTTACATTCTTTTGAAGTGAATACGATGTATTCATGACACTTCGCAATAAATATTATATCTTATCATGAAACATGGAAAGGAGGTGCGATATCTTGTTTTAAGAAGCTTTAGACCTCTATTGCTACGATACGTAGACATCTGCGAACGCTATTTCCTAGCAATGAAGTGTCGCATTTACTTTCTTTTTTAGCGTATGTGAGATATAAGTGACACTTCGCAATGAATATTGTATCTCATCATGAAACATAGAAATGAGGAGCGATATCGCGGTCTAAGAAGAATTAGAACTCTATTGCTACGATACGTAGATATCTGCAAACGCTACTCGTAGCAAATAAGTCTCGCACTTTCATTCATTTGAAGTGTATACGAGGTATGCGTGACACTTCGCAATGTGTATTATATCTTATCATGAATCACAAAAATGAGATGCCATATGGCTTTTAAGAAGCATTAGAAATCTATTGCTAAGATACGTAGACATCTGCAAATGTTATTTCCTAGCAAGGAAGTGTCGCAGTTACATTCTCTTGAAATGAATACGATGTATACATGACAATTCGCAGTGAATATTATATCTTGTCATAAAACATAGAAATGTGATGCGATATCCCGTTTTAAGATGCATTAGAACTCTATTGTTTCGATACGTACACATCTGCAAACACTATTTCCTAGCAAGGAAGTGTCGCACTTACATTCATTTGAAGTGAATACGAAGTATACATGACACTTCGCAATGAATATTATATCTTATCATGAAACATAGAAATGAGATGCGATATCGCTTTTTACGAAGCATTAGAACTCTATTGGTACGATTCGTAGACATCTGGAGGTGCCTTTTCCTAGCAAGGAAGTGTCGCATTTACATTCTTTTGAAGTGAATACGAGGTATACATAACACTTCGCAATGAATATTATATCTTATCATGACACATAGAGATGTGATGCGATATCGCGATTTAAGATGCATTAGAATCCTATTGCTTCTATACGTAGACACCTGCAAATGCTATTTCCTAGCAAGGATGTGTCGCATTTACATTCTTTTGAAGTGAATACGAGGTATACATAACACTTCGCAATGAATATTATATCTTATCATGACACATAGGGATGTGATGCGATATCGCGTTTTAAGAAGCATTAGAATCCTATTGCTTCTATACGTAGACATCTGCAAACGCCATTTACTAGCAAGGAAGAGTCGCACTTACTTTCTTTTGAAGTGAATACGAGATATACATAACACTGCACATTGAATATTATATCTTATCATGAAACATAGAAATGAGATGCGATATCGCGTTTTTAGTAGCATTAGAACTCTAATGCTACGATACGTAGACGTCTGCAAACGCCATTTACAAGCAAGGAAGAGTCGCACTTACTTTCTTTTGAAGTGAACACGAGGTATACATAACACTGCACATTGAATATTATATCTTATCATGAAACATAGAAATGAGATGCGATATCGCGATTTATAAAGCATTAGAACTCTATTGCTTCCATACGTAGACATCTGCAGAAGCAACTTCTAGCAAGGAAGTGTCGTATTAACATTCTTTTGAATGGTATACGAGGTACACATGACACTTCGCAATGAATATTATATCTTATCATGAAACATAGAAATGAGATGCGATATCGCGTTCTAAGGAACATTAGAACTCTATTGCTTCGATACGTAGACATCTGCAGACGCTATTTCCTAGCAAGGAAGTGTCGCATTTACATTCTTTTGAAGTGAGTACGAGGTATACATAACACTACACAATGAATATTATTGCTTATCATGAGACATAGAAATGAGATGCGATATCGCGTTTTTAGTAGCATTAGAACTCTAATGCTACGGTACGTAGACCCCTGCCAGCGCTATTTCCTAGAAAGGAAGTGTCGCATTGACATTCTTTTGAAGTGAATACCAGGAATACATAATACTCCACAATGAATATTATATCTTATCATAAAACGTAGAAATGGGATGCGATATGGCGTTTTAAGAAGCATTAGAACTCTATTGCTACGATACGTAGATATCTGGAAACGCTATTTCCTAGCAAGGAAGTGTCGCATTTACTTTCATTTGAAGTGAATACGAAGTATACATGACACATCGCAATGAATATTATATCATATCTTGAAACATAGAAATGAGATGCGATGCCGCGATTTAAAAAGCATTAGTAATCTATTGCTACGATACGTCGTCATCTGCAAACGCTATTTAATAGCAAGGATGTGTCGCACTGACATTCATTTGAAGTGAATACGAGGTATACACAACACTTTGCAATGGATATTATATCTTATCAGGAAACATAGAAATGAGATGCGATATCGCTATTTAAGGTGCATTGGAACTCTATTGCTTCGGTACGTAGACGCCTGCAAACGCTACTGCCCAGCAAGGAAGTGTCGCATTTACATTCTTTTGAAGTGAATGCGAGGTATACATGACACTTCGCAATGAATATTATACCTTATCATGAAACATAGAAATGAGATGCGATATCGCGTTTTAGGAAGCATCAGAACACTATTGCTACGTTACGTAGACATCTGCAAACGCCATTTCCTAGCAAGGAAGTGTCGCAGTTACATTCTTTTGAATTGTATGCGAGGTATACATAAAACTACACAATGAATATTATATCTTATATCGGAACATATGAATGAGATGCGATATCGCGATTTAAGAAGCATTACAACTCTATTGCTTCGATACGTAGACATCTGCAAACGCTATTTCCTAGCAAGGAAGCGTCGCATTTACATTCATTTGATGTGAATACGAGAAATACATGAAACTTCGCAATGAGTATTATATCTTATCATGAAACATAGAAATGTGATGCGATATCCCGCTTCAAGAGGCATTAGAACTCTATTGCTTCGATACATAGACATCTGCCAACGCTATTTCCTAGCATGGAAGAGTCGCATTTACATTCATTTGAAGTGAATACGAGGTATACATAACACCGCACAATGAATATTATATCTTATAGTGAGATTTCGAAATGAGATGCTATATCGCGATTTGAGAAGCATTAGAACCCCATTAATACGATACGTAGACATCTGCAATCGCTATTTCCTGGCAAGGAATTGTCGCATTTACGTTCTTTTGAAGTAAATACGAGGTATACATGACACTTCGCAATGAATATTATATCTCATCATGAAACATAGAAATGAGGTGCGACATCTCGTTTTAAGATGCATTAGAACTCTATTGTTTCCATACCTAGTCATCTTGAAACGCTATTTCCTAGCAAGGAAGTGTCGCATTTACATTCTTTTGAAGTGAATACAAGGTATACATGACACATCGCAATGAATATTATATCTTATCATGAAACATATAAATGAGATGCGCTATGGCGTTTTAAGAAGCATTGGAAATCTATTGCTACGATACGTAGGCAACTGCAAACGCTATTTCCTAGCAAGGAAGTGTTGCACTTACATTCTTTTGAGGTGAATACAAGGTTTAAATAACACTCCACAATGAATATTACATCTTATCACGAAACAGATATGGGATGCGATTTCGCGATTTAAGAAGCATTAGAACTCAAATGCTTCGATACGCAGACATCTACAAACGCTATTTCCTAGCAAGGAAGTGACGCATTTACATTCACTTGAAGTGAATACGAAGTATACATGACACATCGCAGTGAATATTATGTCTTATCATGAGACATAGAAATGAGATACCCTATCACGTTTTGAGAGGCATTAGAACGCTATTGCGACGATACGTATCTACGTTTCCAGATATCTTCTGGAAACGCTATTTCGTAGCAAGGATGGGTCGCAATTACATTCCTTTCAAGTGAATACGAGGTATACATGACACTTCGCAATGAATATTATATCTCTTCATTAAACATAGAAATGAGTTGCGATATCTTGTTTTAAGAAGCATCAGAACTCTGCTGCTTCGATACGTAGACATCTGGAAACGCTTCTTCCTAGCAGGGAAGTGTCGCACTTACATTCATATGAAGTGAATATTAGGAGTATATAACACTTCGCAATGAATATTATATCTTATCATGAAACATAGAAATGAGATGCGATATCGCGCTTTAAGAAGCGTTAGAAATCTATTGCTACGATACGCAGACATCTGCAAACGCTATTTCCTAGCAAGGAAGTGTCGCATTTACATTCTTTTGATGTGAATACGGGATGTACATCACACACCACAATGAATATTATATCTTATCATGAAACATAGGATTGAGATGCGACATCGCGATTTAAAAAGCATTAGAACCCTACTGCTGCGAAACGTAGATATCTGGGAACGACAGTTAACAGAAAGCAAGTGTCGCATTTACATTCCTTTGAAGTGAATACGAGGTATACATAACACTCCACAATGAATATTAAATCTTATCACAAAACAGAAATGGGATGCGATTTCGCGATTTAAGAAGCATTAGAACTCTATTGCTTCGATACGCAGACATCTGCAAACGCTATTTCCTAGCAAGGAACTGTCGCATTTACATTCATTTGAAGTGAATACGAAGTATACATGACAACTCGCAATGAATATTATATCTTATCATGAAACATAGAGATGAGATGCGACATCTCGTTTTAAGATGCATTAGAACTCTATTGTTTCGATACCTAGACATCTGGAAACGCAACTTCCTAGCAAGGAAGAGTCGCATTCACACTCTGTTGAAGTGAATACGAGGTATACATGACACTTCGCAATGAATATTATATCTTATTATGAAATATAGAAATGAGTTACGATATCTCGTTTCAAGAAGCATTAGAACTCTAATGCTACGATACGTAGACATCTGCAAACGCTATTTCCTAGGAAGGATGTGTCGCATATACGTTCGTTTGAATTGAATACGAGGAACACAAGACAATTCGCAATGAATATTATATCCTATCATGGAACATAGAAATGAGATGCGATATCCCGTTTTAAGAAACATTAGAACTCTATTGCTCCGATACGTAGACATCTGCAAGTGCTATTTCCTAGTAAGGAAGTGTCGCATTTACATTCACCTGAAGTGTAGGCGAGGTATAAGTGGCATTTCGCAATGCATACTATACCTTATCATGAAACATAGAAATGTGATGCGATATCGCGTTTTAAGAAGAATTAGTACTCTATTTCTTCCACACGTAGACATCTGCAAAAGCTATTTTCTAGAAGGGATGCGTCGCAGTTATATTCATTTGAAGTGTAGGTGAGGAATACATAACACTGCACAATGAATATTATATCTTATCACGAAACGTAGAAGTGTGATGCGATATCGCGATTTACGAAACATTAGAACACTATTGCTTCGATATGTAGACATCTGCAAACGCTATTTCCTAGCAAGGAAGTGTCGCATTTACACTCTTTTGAAGCGAATACGAGGTTTGCATAACACTGCACAATGAATATTATATCTTATCATGAAACATAGAAATGAGATGCGATATCGCGATTTAAGAAGCATTAGAACTCTGTTGCTTCGATACGCAGACATCTCACATCGCTATTTCCTAGCAAGGAAGTGTCGCATTTACATTCATTTGAAGTGTTGACGAGGAATACATAATACTTCGCAATGAATATCATATCTTATCACGAGACATATTAATGAGATGCGATATCGCGATTTAAGAAGCATTAGACCTCTATTGCTACGATACGTAGATATCAGCGAACGCTATTTCCTAGGAATGAAGTGTCGCCTTTTAATTCGCTTGAAGTGTATGCGTGGTATACAAGACTCTTCGCAATGAATATTATATCTTATCATGAAACATAGAAATGAGATGCGATATCGCGTTTTAAGAAGCATTAGAACTATATTGCTACGATACGTAGACATCTGCAAACGCTACTTCCTATCAAGGAAGTATCGCATTTACATTGTTTTGAAGTGAATACGAGGTATACATAGCACTAAACAATGAATATTATATCTTACCATGAAACATAGAAATGAGATGCGATATCGCGTTTTAAGAAGAGTTTGAACTCCATTGCTGCGATACGTAGACATCTGGTAACGCTATTTCCTAGGATGGAAGTGTCGCATTTACATTCTTTTGAAGTGAATACGAAGTATACATAACACTAAACAATGAATATTTTATCCCATCGTGCAACATAGAAATGAGATGCGATATCGCGCTTTAAGAAGCACTTGAACTCTACTGCTACGATACGGTGACATCTGCAAACGCTATTTCCGAGCAAGGAAGTTTCGCATTTACATTCTTTTGAAGTGTAGACGAGGAATACATAACACTGTGCAATGAATATTATATCTTACCATGAAACATAAAAATGAGATGCGATATCGGGATTTAAAAAGCATAAGAACTCTATTTCATCGATACGTTGACATCTGCAAACGCTATTTCCTAGCAAGGAAGTGTCGCATTTACATTCATTTGATGTGTAGACGAGATAGACACAACACTGCACAATGAATATTATATCTTATCATAGAACATAGAAATGAGATTGCGATATCGCGTTTTAAGAAGCATAAGAACTCTATTGCTACGATACGTAGACATCAGCAGACGCTATTTCCTAGCAAGGAAGTGTCGGATTTACATTCTTTTGAAGTGAATACGAGTTACACATAACACTCCACAATGAATATAATATCTTATCATGAAACATAGAAATGAGGAGCGATATCTCGTTTTAAGAAGCATTAGGACCCTATTGCTTCGACACGTAGACAACTGCCATCGATATTCCCTAGGAAGGAACTGTCGCATTTACATTCTTTTGATGCAAATGCGAGGTATACATGACACTTCGCAATGAATATTACATCTTATCATGAAACATAGAAATGAGATGCGACATCGCGATTTAAGAAGCATTAGAACACTATTGCTTTGATACGTAGACATCTGGAAACGCTACTTCCTAGCAAGCAAGTGTCGCATTAACATTCTCTTGAAGCGTAGACGAGGTATACATAACACTTCACAATGAATATTATATCTTATCATGAAACATAGAAATGAGATGCGATATCCCGTTTTGAGAAGCATTAGAACTCTAACTCTACGATACTTAGACATCTGCAAACGCTATTTCTTAGCAAGGAAATGTCGCATTTACATTCTTTTGAAGTGAATACGAGTTATACATGACACTCCACAATGAATATTATATCTTATCATGAAATATAGGAATGAGAATCGATATCGCGATTTAAGAAGCATTAGAACTCTATTTCTTCGATACGTAGACATCTGCAAACGCTATTTCCTAGCATGGAAGTGTCGCATTTACATTCTTTTGAAGTGAATACGAGGTATACATAGCACTAAACAATGAGTATTATATCTTACCATGAAACATAGAAATGAGATGCGATATCGCGTTTTAAGAAGCGTTTGAACTCCATTGCTGCGATACGTAGACATCTGGTAACGCTATTTCCTAGGATGGAGGTGTCGCATTTACATTCTTTTGAAGTGAATACGAGGTATACATAACACTAAACAATGAATATTTTATCCTATCGTGCAACATAGAAATGAGATGCGATATCGCGTTTTAAGAAGCACTTGAACTCTACTGCTACGATACGGTGACATCTGCAAACGCTATTTCCGAGCAAGGAAGTTTCGCATTTACATTCTTTTGATGTGTAGACGAGGAATACATAACACTGCGCAATGAATATTATATCTTACCATGAAACATAAAAATGAGATGCGATATCGGGACTTAAGAAGCATAAGAACTCTATTTCATCGATACGTTGACATCTGCAAACGCTATTTCCTAGCAAGGAAGTGTCGGATTTACATTCTTTTGAAGTGAATACGAGTTACACATAACACTCCACAATGAATATAATATCTTATCATGAAACATAGAAATGAGGAGCGATATCTCGTTTTAAGAAGCATTAGGACCCTATTGCTTCGACACGTAGACAACTGCCATCGCTATTCCCTAGGAAGGAACTGTCGCATTTACATTCTTTTGATGCAAATGCGAGGTATACATGACACTTCGCAATGAATATTACATCTTATCATGAAACAAAGAAATGAGATGCGATATCCCGTATTAAGAATTACTAGCACTCTATTGCTTCGATACGTAGAGATCTGCAAACGCTATTTCCTAGCAAGGAAGTGTCGCATTTACATTCATTTGATGCGTACACGAGGAATGCATGACAATTCGCAACGAATATTATATCTTGTCATGAAACATAGAAATGAGATGCGATATCGCGTCTCAAGAAGTAGTAGAACTCTATTAATTCGATACGTAGACATCTGCAAACGTTATTTCCTAACAAGGAAGTGTCGCATTTACATTCTTTTGATGTGAATACGAGGTATACATGACACTTCACTATAAATATTATACCTTATCATGAAACATAGAAATGAGATGCGATATCTCGTATTAAGAAGCATTAGAACTCTAATGCTACGATACGTAGACATCTGCAAACGCCATTTCCTAGCAATGAAATGTCTCATTTAAATTCTTTTGAAGTGAATGAGATGTATACATAACATTGCACTCTGAATATTATCTCTTATCATGAAACATAGAAATGAGATGCGATATCGCGATTTAAGACGCATTAGAATTCCATTGCTTCGATACGTAGACATCTGCAAACTCTACATCCTAGCAAGGAAGCGTCGCACTTACTTCATTTTGATGTGAATACGAGGTATACATAACACTCCACAATGAATATCATATGTTATCGTGAAACATAGAAATGAGATGCGGCATCGAGTTTTAAGAAGCACTAGAACACTTTTGCTACGATACGTAGACATCTGCGAACGCTATTTCCTAGCATGGAAGTGTCGCATTTACACTCTTTTGAAGTGAACACGAGGTTTACATGACAGTTCGCAATGAATATTATATCTTATCATGAAACATAGAAATGTGATGCGACATCTCGTTTTAAGAAGCATTAGAACTCTACTGCTACGATACGTAGACATCTGCAAACGCTATTTCCCAGGAAGGAAGTGTCGCACTTACATTCTTTTGAGGTGCATACGGAGTAGGCATAACATTTCACAATGAATATTATATCTTATCAAGAAACATAGGAATGAGATGCGATATCGCTGTTTAAGGAGCATTAGAACTCTATTGCTTCGATACGAAGACATCTGGAAACGCTATTTCCTAGAAAGGGGGTGTCTCATTTACATTCTTTTGATGTGAATATGTAGTATACATGACCCTCTGCAATGAATATTATATGTTATCATAAGACATAGAGATGAGATGCGATATCTCGTTTTGAGAAGCATTAGAAATCTGTTGTTTCGATGCGTAGACATCTGCCATCGCTATTTCCTAGCAAGGAAGTTTCGCATTTACATTCATTTGAAGTGTATGCGAGGTATACATAACACTCCACAATGAATATTATATCTTATCCTGAAACGTAGAAATAACGAGCGATTTTGCGTTTTAAGAAGCATTAGAACTCTATTGCTTCGATACGTAGACATCTGCAAACGCTACTTCCTAGCAAGAAAGTGTCGCATTTGCGTTCTTCTGAAGTGAATACGAAGTATACATGTCACTTCGCAATGAATATTATATCTTATCATGAAACATAGAAATGATATGCACTATCGCGTTTTAAGTAGCAGTAGAACTCTATTGCTATGATACGCAGACATCTGCAAACGCTACATCCTAGCAAGGAAGTGTCGCATTTCCATTCAATTGAAGTGAGTACGAGGAATACTTAACATTTCGCAATGAATATTATATCTTATCATGAAATATAGAAATGAGATGCGATATCGCGATTTAAGAAGCACTAGAACCTTATTGCTTCGATACGTAGACATATGCAAACGCTACTTCCTAGCAAGGAAGTGTCGCATTTACATTCATTCGAAAGTTTGAAGAGCAATGCATAACACTTTGCTATTAATATTATATCTTATCGTGAAACATAGAAATGAGATGCGACATCTCGTTTGAAGAAGCATTAGAACTCAACTGTTTCAATACGTAGACATCTGGAAACGCTATTTCCTAGCAAGTAAGTGCCGCAGTTACATTCTTTTGAAGTGAGTACGAGATATACATGACACTACGCAATGAATATTATATCTTATCACGAAACATAGAAATGAGATGCGATATCGAATTTTTACAAGCATTAGAACTATGTTGCTACGATACGTAGACATCTGCAAACGCTATTTCCTAGCAAGGAAGTGTCGCATTCGCATTGTTTTGAAGTGAATACCAGGTATACATATCACACCACAATGAATAGTAAATCTTATCATGAAACATAGAATTGTGATGCGTTATCTCTTTTTAAGAAGCATTAAAACTCTATTGCTTCGATACGTAGACATCTGCAGACGCTATTTCCTAGCAAGGAAGTGTCGCATTTACATTCATTTGAAGTATTTGCGAGGAGTACATGACACTTCGCAATGAATATTATATCTTATCATGAAACATAGAAATGAGATGCGATATCGCGTTTTAAGAAGCATTAGAACTCTAATGCTTCTATACGTAGATATCTGCAAAACGCTATTTCCTAGCAAGGAAGTGTCGCATTTACATTCTTTTGAAGTGTAGACGAGATATACATATCACTGCACATTGAATATTATATCTTATCATGAAACATAGAAATGAGATGCGATATGACGATTTAAGAAGCAGTAGATCTCGATTGCTTCGATACCTAGCCATCTGCCAACGCTATTTCCTAGCAAGGAAGTGTCGCATTTATATTCATTTGAAGTGTATGCGAGGTATACAAGACACTTCGCAATGAATATTATATATTATCATGAAACATTGAAATGAGATGCGATATCGCGTGTTTAAGAAGCGTTAGATCTCTATTGCTTCGATACGTAGACATCTGCAAACGCTATTTCCTAGCAAGAAAGTGTCGCATTTACATTCATTTGAAGTGAATTCGAGGAATACGTGAAACTTCGCAATGAATATTATATCTTATCTTGAAACATAGAAATGTGATGTGATATCGCGTTTTAAGAAGCTTTAGAACTCCATTGCTACGATACATAGACATCTACAAACGCTATTTCATAGCAAGGAAGTGTCGCATTTTCATTCTTTTGAAGTGAATACGAGGTATACATAGCACTCCACAATGGATATTAGATCTTATCACGAAACATATAAATGAGATGCGATATCTTGTTTTATGAAGCTTTAGAACTCTATTGCTACGATACGTAGAAATCTGCAAACACTATGTAATTTCAGGGAAGTGTCGCATTTACATTCTTCTGAAGTGAATACGTGGTATACGTGACACTTCGCAATTAATATTATATCTTATCACGAAACATAGAAATGAGATGCGATATCGCTTTATAACAAGTGTTAGAAAGATCCTGCTACGATACGTAGACATCTGCAAACGCTATTTCCTAGAAAGGAAGCGTCGCATTCATATTCTTTTGAAGTGAATACGAGGTATACATAACACTCCACATCGAATATTATATCTTATCATGAATCATAGAAATGAGATGCGATATTGCGATTTAAGAAGCAGTAGATCTCTATTGCATCAATACGTAGACATCTGCCAACGCTATTTCCTTGCAAGGAAGTGTCGCATTTACATTCATTTGAAGTGAATACGATGTATACATGACACTTCGCAATGAACATTGTATCTTATCATGAAACATAGAAATGAGATGCGATTTTGTGTTTTGAGAAGCAATAGAACTCTATTGTTTCGATAGGTAGACATCTGCGAACGCTACTTCCTATCAAGGAAGTGCCGCATTTACATTCTTTTGAAGTGAATACGAACTATACATGACACTTCGCAGTGGCAATTATTTCTTATCATGAGACATATAAATGGGATGCGATATCCCGCTTTAAGAAGCTGTAGAACTCTATTGCTTCGATACGTAGACATCTGCAAACGCTATATCCTAGCAAGGAAGTGAGGAATTTACATTCTTTTGAAGTGTAGACGAGGTATTTATTTCAGTTCGTAATAAATATTATATCTCATCCTGAAACATAGAAATGCGATGCGATATCGCGCCTTGAGAAGCATTAGAACTCTATTGCTATGATGCGTAGACATCTACAAACGCTATTTCCTAGCAAGGAAGTGTCGCATTTACATTCTTTTGAAGTGAATACGAGGTATACATAACACGCTACAATGAATATTATATCTTATCGTGAAACATAGAAATGAGATGCGATGTCGCGTTATAAGAAGCACTATAAATCTATTGCTTCGATACGTAGATATCTGGAAACGTAATTTCCTAGGGAGGAAGTGTCGCATTTACATTCACTTGAAGTGTAGACGAGGAATACATAACACTTCGCAATGAATAATATATCTTATCATGCGACATAGGAAAGAGATGCGATATCGCGTTTTAAGGAGCATTAAAACTCTATTTGTACGTTTCGTAGACATCTGGAGGTGCTCTTTCCTAGCAAGGAAGTGTCGCGTTTACATTCTTTTGAAGTGAATACGAGGTATACATAACACTTAGCAATGAATATTATATCTTATCATGACACATAGAGATGTGAGGCGATATCGCGTTTCAAGAAGCATGAGAATCCCATTGCTTCTATACGTAGACATCTGCAAACGCTATTTCCTAGCAAGGAAATGTCGCATTTACATTCATTTGAAGCGTACGCGAGGTATACATGACACTTCGCAAAGAATCTTATATCCTTTCGTGAAACATAGAATTGAGGTGCGATATACCGTCTTAAGAAGCACTAGTACTTTGTTGCTTCGATACGTAGACATTTGCCATCGCTATATCCTAGCAACGAAGTGTCGCATTTACATTCATTTGAATTGAATGCGAGGTATACATGACACTTCGCAGTGAATATTATATCTAATCATGGAGCATAGAAATGAGAAGCGATATCACGATTTATGAAGCATTAGAAATCTATTGCTTCGATACGTAGACATCTGCAAACGCTACTTCCTCGGAAGGAAGTGTCGCAGTTGCATTCTTTTGAAGTGAAAACGAGGCATATATAATACTCCACATCGAATATTATATCTTATCATGAATCATAGAAATGAGATGCGATATTGCGATTTAAGAAGCAGTAGATCTCTATTGCATCAATACGTAGACATCTGCCAACGCTATTTCCTTGCAAGGAAGTGTCGCATTTACATTCATTTGAAGTGAATACGATGTATACATGACACTTCGCAATGAACATTGTATCTTATCATGAAACATAGAAATGAGATGCGATTTTGTGTTTTGAGAAGCAATAGAACTCTATTGTTTCGATAGGTAGACATCTGCGAACGCTACTTCCTATCAAGGAAGTGCCGCATTTACATTCTTTTGAAGTGAATACGAGCTATACATGACACTTCGCAGTGGCAATTATTTCTTATCATGAGACATATAAATGGGATGCGATATCCCGCTTTAAGAAGCTGTAGAACTCTATTGCTTCGATACGTAGACATCTGCAAACGCTATATCCTAGCAAGGAAGTGAGGAATTTACATTCTTTTGAAGTGTAGACGAGGTATTTATTTCAGTTCGTAATAAATATTATATCTCATCCTGAAACATAGAAATGCGATGCGATATCGCGCCTTGAGAAGCATTAGAACTCTATTGCTATGATGCGTAGACATCTACAAACGCTATTTCCTAGCAAGGAAGTGTCGCATTTACATTCTTTTGAAGTGAATACGAGGTATACATAACACGCTACAATGAATATTATATCTTATCGTGAAACATAGAAATGAGATGCGATGTCGCGTTATAAGAAGCACTATAAATCTATTGCTTCGATACGTAGATATCTGGAAACGTAATTTCCTAGGGAGGAAGTGTCGCATTTACATTCACTTGAAGTGTAGACGAGGAATACATAACACTTCGCAATGAATAATATATCTTATCATGCGACATAGGAAAGAGATGCGATATCGCGTTTTAAGGAGCATTAAAACTCTATTTGTACGTTTCGTAGACATCTGGAGGTGCTCTTTCCTAGCAAGGAAGTGTCGCGTTTACATTCTTTTGAAGTGAATACGAGGTATACATAACACTTAGCAATGAATATTATATCTTATCATGACACATAGAGATGTGAGGCGATATCGCGTTTCAAGAAGCATGAGAATCCTATTGCTTCTATACGTAGACATCTGCAAACGCTATTTCCTAGCAAGGAAATGTCGCATTTACATTCATTTGAAGCGTACGCGAGGTATACATGACACTTCGCAAAGAATCTTATATCCTTTCGTGAAACATAGAATTGAGATGCGATATACCGTCTTAAGAAGCACTAGTACTTTGTTGCTTCGATACGTAGACATTTGCCATCGCTATATCCTAGCAACGAAGTGTCGCATTTACATTCATTTGAATTGAATGCGAGGTATACATGACACTTCGCAGTGAATATTATATCTTATAATGAAACATAGAAATGAGATGCGATATCGCGTTTTACGAAGCATTAGAACTCTATTATTTCGATACGTAGACATCTGGAAACGCTATTTCCTAGCAAGGAAGTGTCGCATTTACATACTTTTTAAGTGAATACGAGGTATACACAACAGTCCACGATGAATATTATACCTTATCACGAAACACAGAAATGACATGCGTTAACGCGATATAAGAAGCATTAGCACTCTATTACTTCGATACGCAGTCATCTGCAAACGCTATTTAATGGCAGGGAAGTGTCGCATTTACATTCTTTTGAAGTGAATACGACGTATACATAACACTCCACGATGAATATTATACCTTATCACGAAACATAGAAATGACATGCGTTAACGCGATATAAGAAGCATTAGCACTCTATTACTTCGATACGCAGTCATCTGCAAACGCTATTTAATAGCAGGGAAGTGTCGCATTTACATTCTTTTGAAGTGAATACGAGGAATACATAACATTCCACAATAAATATTATATTTTATCATGAAACATAGAAATGAGATGCGATATCGCGATTTAAGATGCATTAGAACTCTATTGCTACGACACGTAGACATCTGCAAATGGTATTTAATGACAAGGAAGTGTTGCAATTACATTCTTTTGAAGTGAATACGAGGTTATAATAACACTCCATAATGAATATTATATTTTATCATGAAACAAAGAAATGACATGCGATATCGCGTTTTAAGTAGCACTAGAACTCTATTGCTTAGTTACGTAGACATATGCAAGCGCTATTTCCTAGCAAGGAAGTGTCCCAAATACGTTCGTTTGAAGTGAATACGAGGTATACATAACACTTCGCAATGAATATTATATCTTATCACGAGACATAGAAATGAGATGCGATATCGCGTTATAAGAAGCATTAGAACTCTATTGCTTGGATACGTAGACATCTGCAACGCTATTTCCTATCAAGGAAGTGTCCCAAATACGTTCGTTTGAAGTGAATACGAGGTATACACAACACTTCGCAATGAATATTATATCTTATCACGAGACATAGAAATGAGATGCGATATCGCGTTATAAGAAGCATTAGAACTCTATTGCTTGGATACGTAGACATCTGCAACGCTATTTCCCAGCAAGGATGTGTCGCACTTACATTCTTTTGAAGTGAATACGAGGCATACATGACACTTCGCAATCAATATTATATCTTATCATGAAACATAGAATTGGGATGCGATTTCGCGATTGAAGAAGCATTAGAACTCTATTGCTTCGATACGTAGACATCTGCAAACGCTATTTCCTAGCAAGGATGTGTCGCACTTACATTCTTTTGAAGTGAATACGAGGCATACATGACACTTCGCAATCAATATTATATCTTATCGTAAAACAAAGGAATGAGATGCGATATCTCGTTTTAAGAAGCATTAGAAATCTATTGCTACGATACGTAGACATCTGCAAACGCTATTTTCTAGCAAGGAAATGTCGCATTTACATTCTTTTGAAGTGAATGGGACTTGTACATAACACTGCACAATGAATATTACATCTTATCATGAAACGTAGAAATGAGATGCGATATCGCGATTTAAGAAGCATTAGAACTCTAATGCTACGATACGTAGACATCTGCAAACGCTATTTCCTAGCAAGGAAGTGTCGCATCTACATTCTTTTGAAGCGAATACGAGGTATACATAACACTGCACAATGAATATTATTTCTTATCATGGAGCATAGAAATGAGATGCGATATCGCGATTTAAGCAACTTTACAACACTATTGCTTCGATACGTACACATCTGCCAACGCTATTTCCTAGCAAGGAAGTGTCGCATTTACACTCATTTGAGTAGTATGCGAGGTATACATGACACTCCACTATGAATATTATATCTTATCATGAAACGTAGAAATGAGATGCGATATCACGTTTTAAGAAGCAATAGAACTCTACTGCTACGATACGTAGACATGTGCAAACGCTATTTAATAGCAAGGAAGTGTCGCATATACATTCTTTTGAAGTGAATACGAGGTATACATGACACTTCGGAATGTATATTATTTCTTATCATAAAACATAGAAATGAGATACGATATCGCGTTTCAAGAAGCATTAGAACTACATTGGTACGATACGTAGACATCTGCAAACGCTAATTCCTAGGAAGGAAGTGTCGCATTTGCATTCTTTTGAAGTGAATATGAGGTATACATAACATTCCACAACCTATATTATACCTTATCACGAAACATAGAAATGAAATGCGATATCGCGATATTGGAGGAATTAAAACTCTATTGCTTCGGTACGGGGACATCTGCAAACGCTATTTCCTAGCAAGGAAGTGTCGCATTTACATTCTTCTGAAGCGAATATGAGGTATACATGACACTTCGCAATGAATATTATATCTTATCATGAAACAAAGAATGAGATGCGATATCGCATTTTAAGGAGCATTAGAACGATTGCTACGATACGTAGACATGTTCAAACGCTATTTAATAGCAAGGAAGTGTCGCATTTTCATTCTTTTGAAGTGAATACGAGGTATACATAGCACTCCACAATGGATATTAGATCTTATCACGAAACATATAAATGAGATGCGATATCTTGTTTTATGAAGCTTTAGAACTCTATTGCTACGATACGTAGAAATCTGCAAACACTATGTAATTTCAGGGAAGTGTCGCATTTACATTCTTCTGAAGTGAATACGTGGTATACGTGACACTTCGCAATTAATATTATATCTTATCACGAAACATAGAAATGAGATGCGATATCGCTTTATAACAAGCGTTAGAAAGCTCCTGCTACGATACGTAGACATCTGCAAACGCTATTTCCTAGAAAGGAAGCGTCGCATTCATATTCTTTTGAAGTGAATACGAGGTATACATAACACTCCACATCGAATATTATATCTTATCATGAATCATAGAAATGAGATGCGATATTGCGATTTAAGAAGCAGTAGATCTCTATTTCATCAATACGTAGACATCTGCCAACGCTATTTCCTTGCAAGGAAGTGTCGCATTTACATTCATTTGAAGTGTATGCGAGGTATACAAGACACTTCGCAATAAATATTATATATTATAATGAAACATAGAAATGAGATGCGATATCGCGATTTAAGCAGCATTAGGACTCTATTGCTTCGATACGTAGACATCTGCAAACGCTATTTCCTAGCAAGGAAGTGTTGCATTTACATTGTTTTGAAGTGAATACGAGGTATACATGACACTTCGCAATGAATATTGTATCTTATCATGAAACATAGAAATGAGATGCGATATCGCGTTTTATGTAGAATTAGAACCCTATTGCTACGATACATAGACATCTGCAAACGCTATTGCCTAGCAAGGAAGTGACGCATTATCATTCTTTTGAAGTGAATACGAGGTATACATGACACTTGGCAATTAATATTGTATCTTATCATGAAGCATAGAAATGAGATGCGATGTCGCGTTTTAAGAAGCATTAGAACTCTATTGCTACGATACGTAGACATCTGCAGACGCTATTTCCTAGCAAGGGAGTGTCGCATTTTCATTCATTTGAAGTGTATGCAAGGTATACATGACACTTCGCAATGATTATTATATATTATCATGAAACATAGAAAGGAGATGCGATATCGCGTTTTGAGAAGCATTAGAACACAAATGCTACGATACGTAGACATCTGCAAACGCTATTTCCTAGCAATGGAGTGTCGCATTTACATTCTTTTGAAGTGAATACGATGTATACATGACACTTCGCAATGAATATTGTATCTTATCATGAAACATAGAAATGAGATGCGATTTTGTGTTTTGAGAAGCAATAGAACTCTATTGTTTCGATAGGTAGACATCTGCGAACGCTACTTCCTATCAAGGAAGTGCCGCATTTACATTCTTTTGAAGTGAATACGAGCTATACATGACACTTCGCAGTGGCAATTATTTCTTATCATGAGGCATATAAATGGGATGCGATATCCCGCTTTAAGAAGCTGTAGAACTCTATTGCTTCGATACGTAGACATCTGCAAACGCTATTTCCTTGCAAGGAAGTGTCGCATTTACATTTATTTGAAGTGAAAACGAGGTATACATAACATTTCACAATGAATATTATATATTATCTTGAAACATAGAAATGAGATGCGATATCCCGTTTCAAGAAGCATTAGAACTCTATTGCTTCGATACGTAGACATCTGCAATCGCTATTTCCTAGCGAGGAAGTGTCGCATTTACATTCATTTGAAGTGAAGACTAGGAATACATGTCTCTTCGCAATGCATATTATATCTTATCATGAAACATTGAAATGAGATGCGATATCGCGTTTTGTGAAGCATTAGAACTCTATTATTTCGATACGTAGACATCTGGAAACGCTATTTCCTAGCAAGGAAGTGTCGCATTTACATTCTTTTGAAGTGAATACGAGGTATACATAACACTCCACAATGAAAATTATATCTTATCATGAAACATAGAAATGAGGAGCGATTTCGCGTTCTAAGAAGCATTAGAACTCTATTGCTATGATACGTAGACATCTACAAACGCTATTTCCTAGCAAGGAAGTGTCGCATTTACATTCTTTTGAAGTGAATACGAGGTATACATAACACGCTACAATGAATATTATTTCTTATCATGAAACATAGAAATGAGATGCGATATCGCGATTTAAGAAGCGGTAGAACTTTATTGTTTCGATACCTAGACATCTGGAAACGCTATTTCCTAGCAAGGAAGTGTCGCATTTACACTCTTTTGAAGTGAATACACGGTATACATGACACATCGCAATGAATATCATATATTATCATGAGACATAGAAATGATATGCGATTTCGCGTCTTAAGAAGCATTAGAACTCTATTGCTTCGATACGGAGACATCTGCAATCGCTATTTCCTAGCGAGGAAGAGTAGCATTTACATTCTTTTGTAGTTAATGCGTGGTATACATATCACTGCACAATGAATATTATATCTTATCATGAGACCTAGAAATGAGATGCGGTATCGCGTTTTACGAAGCATTAGAACTCTATTATTTCGATACGTAGTCATCTGTAAACGCTATTTCCTCGGAAGGAAGTGTGGCATTTACATACCTTTGAAAGGAATACAAGGTATACATAATACTCCACAATGAATATTATAGCTAATCATGAAACATAGAAATGAGATGCGATATCGCGATTTAAGAAGCACTAAATCTCTATTGCTCCGATACGTAGACTTCTGCAAACGCTACTTCCTAGCAAGGAAGTGTCGCAATTACATTCCATTGAAAGGAATACGTGGTATACATCACACTTCGCAATGAATATGATATCTTATCATGACTCATAGAAAGGAGATGCGATATCGCGTTTTGAGGAGCATTAGAACACAAATGCTACGATACGTAGACATCTGCAAACGCTATTTCCTAGCAATGGAGTGTCGCATTTACATTCTTTTGAAGTGAATACGATGTATACATGACACTTCGCAATGAATATTGTATCTTATCATGAAACATAGAAATGAGATGCGATTTTGTGTTTTGAGAAGCAATAGAACTCTATTGTTTCGATAGGTAGACATCTGCGAACGCTACTTCCTATCAAGGAAGTGCCGCATTTACATTCTTTTGAAGTGAATACGAGCTATACATGACACTTCGCAGTGGCAATTATTTCTTATCATGAGACATATAAATGGGATGCGATATCCCGCTTTAAGAAGCTGTAGAACACTATTGCTTCGATACGTAGACACCTGCAAACGCTATTTCCTTGCAAGGAAGTGTCGCATTTACATTTATTTGAAGTGAAAACGAGGTATACATAACATTTCACAATGAATATTATATATTATCTTGAAACATAGAAATGAGATGCGATATCCCGTTTCAAGAAGCATTAGAACTCTATTGCTTCGATACGTAGACATCTGCAATCGCTATTTCCTAGCAAGGAAGTGTCGCATTTACATTCATTTGAAGTGAAGACTAGGAATACATGTCTCTTCGCAATGCATATTATATCTTATCATGAAACATTGAAATGAGATGCGATATCGCGTTTTGAGAAGCATTAGAACTCTATTGCCACGATACGTAGACACCTGCAAACGCTATTTCCTAGCAAGGAAGTGTCGCATTTACATTCACTTGAAGAGTATGCGAGGTATACTTGATACTTCGCAATGAATAATATATCGTACCATGAAACATAGGAATGAGGTGCGGTATCTCGTTTTAAGATGCAATAGAAATCTAATGCTCCGATACGCTGAAATCTGCAAACGCTATTTCCTAGCAAGGAAGTGTCGCATTTACATTATTTTGAAGTGAATACGATGTATACATAACACTCCACAATGAATATTATATCTTATCAGTAAGCATATAAATGGGGAGCGATTTGATGTTTAGGAAGCATTAGAACCCTATTGCTCCGTTTCTGCCATCGCTATTTCCTAGCAAGGAAGTCTCGCATTTACATTCATTTGAAGTGTATGCGAGGTATTCAAGAAACTTCGCAATGAATATTATATCCAATCATGAAACATAGAAATGAGTTGCGATATCGCGTTCTAAGGAGGATTAGAACTCCAATGCTACGATACGTAGACAACTGGAAACGCTATATCCTAGCAAGGAAGTGAGGCATTTACATTCTTTTGAAGTGTAGACGAGGTATTTATTTCAGTTCGTAATAAATATTATATCTCATCCTGAAACATAGAAATGCGATGCGATATCGCGACTTGAGAAGCATTAGAACTCTATTGCTATGATGCGTAGACATCTACAAACGCTATTTCCTAGCAAGGAAGTGTCGCATTTACATTCTTTTGAAGTGAATACGAGGTATACATAACACGCTACAATGAATATTATATCTTATCGTGAAACATAGAAATGAGATGCGATGTCGCGTTATAAGAAGCACTATAAATCTATTGCTTCGATACGTAGATATCTGGAAACGTAATTTCCTAGGGAGGAAGTGTCGCATTTACATTCACTTGAAGTGTAGACGAGGAATACATAACACTTCGCAATGAATAATATATCTTATCATGCGACATAGGAAAGAGATGCGATATCGCGTTTTAAGGAGCATTAAAACTCTATTTGTACGATTCGTAGACATCTGGAGGTGCTCTTTCCTAGCAAGGAAGTGTCGCGTTTACATTCTTTTGAAGTGAATACGAGGTATACATAACACTTAGCAATGAATATTATATCTTATCATGACACATAGAGATGTGAGGCGATATCGCGTTTCAAGAAGCATTAGAATCCTATTGCTTCTATACGTGGACATCTGCAAACGCTATTTCCTAGCAAGGAAATGTCGCATTTACATTCATTTGAAGCGTACGCGAGGTATACATGACACTTCGCAAAGAATCTTATATCCTTTCGTGAAACATAGAATTGAGATGCGATATACCGTCTTAAGAAGCACTAGTACTTTGTTGCTTCGATACGTAGACATTTGCCATCGCTATATCCTAGCAACGAAGTGTCGCATTTACATTCATTTGAATTGAATGCGAGGTATACATGACACTTCGCAGTGAACATTATATCTTATCATGAAACATAGAAATGAAATGCGATATCGCGATTTAAGAAGGATTAGAACTCTATTGCTTCGATACGTAGACATCTGCAAACGCTACTTCCTAGCAAGGAAGTGTCGCATTTACTTTCATTTGAAGTGAATACGAAGTATACATGACACTCCGCAATGAATATTATATCTTATCCTAAAACAGATATGAGGTGCGATATCTCGTTCTAAGAAATATTAGAACCCTATTGCTTCGATTCGTAGACATCTGCCAACGCTATTTCCTAGCAAGGAAGTGTCGCATTTACATTCATTTGAAGTGTATGCAAGGTATACATAACACTCCACAATGAATATTATAACTTATCATGAAACATAGAAATGAGATGCGATATCGCGTTTCGAGAAGCATTAGAACTCTATTGCTACGATACATAGACATCTGCAGACACTATTTCCTAGTAAGGAAGTGTCGCTTTTACATTCTTTTGAAGTGAATACGATATATACATAACACTCCACAATGAATATTACATCTTATCATAAAGCATATAAATGAGGAGCGATTTCGCGTTTTAGGAAGCATTAGAACTCTATTGCTACGATACGTGGACATCTGCAGACGCTATTACCTAGGAAGGATGTGTCGCATTTTCAATCTTTTGAAGCGAATACAAGGTATACATAACAATCCATAATGAATATTATATCTTATCGTGAAACATAGAAATGAGATGCGATATGTCGTTTTCAGAAGCATTAGAACTCTACTGCTACGATACGTAGACATCTGCAGACACTATTTCCTAGTAAGGAAGTGTCGCATTTACACCCTTTTGAAGTGAATACGAGGTATACACAACACTCTACAATGAATATTATATCTTATCATGAAGCATAGAAATGAGATGCGATATCGCGATTTTAGAGGCATTGGAATACTATTGCTTCGATACGTAGACATCTGCCAACGCTGCTTCCTTGCAAGGATGTGTCGCATTTACATTCTTTTGAAGTGAAAACGAAGTATACATGACACTACGCAATGAATAATATATCTTATAATGAAACATAGAAATGAGGTGCGACATCTCGTTTTAAGAAGCATTAGAACTCTATTGTTTCCATACCTAATCATCTTGAAACGCTATTTCCTAGCAAGGAAGTGTCGCATTTACATTCTTTTGAAGTGAATACAAGGTATACATGACACATCGCAATGAATATTATATCTTATCATGAAACATATAAATGAGATGCGCTACGGCGTTTTAAGAAGCATTAGAAATCTATTGCTACGATATGTAGGCAACTGCAAACGCTATTTTCTTGCAAGGAAGTGTTGCACTTACATTCTTTTGAGGTGAATACAAGGTTTAAATAACACTCCACAATGAATATTACATCTTATCACGAAACAGATATGGGATGCGATTTCGCGATTTAAGAAGCATTAGAACCCTATTGCTACGATAAGTAGACATCAGCAAACGCTATTCCCTAGAAAGAAGTTGTCGCATTTACATTCTTTTGAAGTGAACACGAGGAATACATGACACTTCGCAATGAATATTATATCTTATCATGAAACATAGAATTGCGATGCGATATTGCGTTTTAAGAAGCACCAGTACTCTGTTGCTTCGATACGTAGACAACTGCAAACGCTACTTCCTAGCAAGGAAGTGTCGCACTTACGTTCATTAAAGTGTATTCGAGGTATACGTAACACTTCGCAATGAGTATTATAGCTTATCATGAAGCATAGGAATGAGATGCGATATCGAGTTTCAAGAAGCATTAGAACTCTCTTGCTACGATACGTGGACATCTGCAAACGCTATTTCCTAGCAAGGAAGTGTCGCATTTACATTCTATTGAAGCGAATACGAGGTATACATAACACTGAACAATGAATATTATATCTTATCATGAAACATAGAAATGGAATGCGATATCGCGATTTAAGCAGCACTAGAAATCCATTGCTTCGATACGTAGACACCCGCAATCGCTATTTCCTAGCAAGGAAGTGTCGCATTTACATACTTTTGAAGTGTAGACGGGATATACATATCACTGCACAATGAATATTATATCTTATCATGAAACATAGAAATGAAGAGCGATTTCGCGTTTTAAGAAGCATTGGAAATCTATTGCTTCGATACATAGACATCAGCAAACGCTACTTCCTAGCAAGGAAGCGTCGCATTTACATTGTTTTGAAGTGAATACTAGGTATACATGACACTTCGCAATCAATATTATATCTTATCACGAAACATACAAATGAGATGCGATATCGCGTTTTATGAAGAATTAGAACTGTATCTCTACGATACGTAGACATCTGCAGACGCTATTTCCTAGCAAGGAAGTGTTGCATTTACATTCTTTTGAAGTGTAGGCGAGATATACATATCATTCCACAATGAATATTATATCTTATCATGAAACAGAAATGAGATGCGATATCGCGATCTAAGAAGCATTAGAACCCTAATGCTACGATACGTAGACATCTGCAAACGCTATTTCCTAGCAAGGAAGTGTCGCATTTACATTCTTTTGAAGCGAATACGAGGTTTGCATAACACTGCACAATGAATATTATATCTTATCATGAAACATAGAAATGAGATGCGATATCGCGATTTAAGAAGCATTAGAACTCTGTTGCTTCGATACGCAGACATCTCACATCGCTATTTCCTAGCAAGGAAGTGTCGCATTTACATTCATTTGAAGTGTTGACGAGGAATACATAATACTTCGCAATGAATATCATATCTTATCACGAGACATATTAATGAGATGCGATATCGCGCTTTAAGAAGCATTAGATCTCTATTGCTACGATACGTAGACATCTGCAAACGCTATTTCCCAGGAAGGAAGTGTCGCACTTACATTCTTTTGTGGTGCATACGAAGTACGCATAACACTTCACATGAATATTATATCTTATCAAGAAACATAGGAAAGAGATGCGATATCGCTGTTTAAGGAGCATTAGAACTCTATTGCTTCGATGCACAGACATCTGGAAACGCTATTTCCTAGAAAGGAGGTGTCTCATTTACATTCATTTGAAGTGTAGTCGACAAATACATAACACTTCGCAGTGAACATTATATCTTACCATGAGACATAGAAATGTGCTGCGATATCGCGTTTTGAGAAGCATTAGAACTCTAATGCTTCGAGACGTAGACATCTGCAGACGCTATTTCCTAGCAAGGAAGTGTCGCATTTACAATCTTTTGAAGTGAATACGAGGTATACATAACAGTGCACAATGAATATTATATCTTATCATGAAACATAGAAATGAGATGCGATATGGCGATTTAAGAAGCAATAGAACTCTATTGCTTCGATACGTAGACATCTGCAGACGCTATTTCGTAGCAAGGAAGTGTCGTATTTACATTCTTTTGAAGCGAATACGAAGTATACATGACACTCCGCAATGAATATTATATCTTATCATAAAACGTAGAAATGAGATGCGATATCTCGTTTTAAGAAGCATTAGAACTCTGTTGCTTCGATACGTAAACATCTGCAGACGCTATTTCCTAGCAAGGAAGTGTCGCATTTACATTAATTTGAAGTGTATCCGATGTATACCTGACACTTCGCAATAAATATTATATCTTATCATGAAACATTGAAATGAGATGCGATATCGCGTTTTGAGATGCAATAGATATCTAATGCTTCGATACGCAGAAATCTGCAAACGCTATTTCCTAGCAAGGAAGTGTCGCATTTACATTCATTCGAATTGTATGCGATGTATACGTGACACTTCGCAATAAATATTATATCTTATCATGAAACATAGAAATGATATGCGATATTGCGTTTTGAGATGCAATAGAAATCTAATGCTACGATACGCAGAAATCTGCAACGCTATTTCCTAGCAAGGAAGTGTCGCTTTTACATTCATTTGAAGTGTATGCGATGTATACGTGACACTACGCAATAAATATTATATCTTGTCATGAAACATAGAAATGTGATGTGATATCGCGTTTTAAGAAGCTTTAGAACTCTATTGCTACGATACGTTGACATCTGCAAACTCTATTTCCTAGCAAGGAAGTGTCGCATTTACATTCTTTTGAATAGAATACGAGGATTACATGACACTTCGCAATGAATATTATATCTTATCATGAAACATAGAAATGAGATGCTATATGGCGATATAGGAAGCATTAGAACTCTATTGCTTCGATACGTAAGCATCTGCAAACGCTACTTCCTAGCAAGGAAGTGTCGCATTTACGTTCATTTGAAGTGTATGCGAGTTATACATAACACTCCACGATGAATATTATACCTTACCACGACACATAGAAATGAGATGCGATATCGCGATTTAAGCAGCATTACACCACTATTGCTTCGATACGTACACATCTGCCAACGCTATTTCCTAGCAAGGAAGTGTCGCATTTACACTCATTTGAGTAGTATGCGAGGTATACATGACACTCCACTATGAATATTATATCTTATCATGAAACGTAGAAATGAGATGCGATATCTCGTTTTAAGAAGCATTAGAACTCTGTTGCTTCGATACGTAGACATCTGCCATCGCTATTTCCTAGCAAGGAAGTGTCGCATTTACATTCGTTTGAAGAGTACGCGAGGTATACAAGACACTTCGCAATGAATATTATATCTTATCATGATTCATAGAAATGAGATGCGATATCGAGTTCTAAGTAGCATTAGAACTCTATTGCTACGTTACGTAGAATACTGCAGACGCTGTTTCCTAGCACGGAAGTGTCGCATTTACTTTCCTTTGATGTGAATACGAGGTATACATAACTCTTCGCAATGTATATTATATCTCATCATGAGACATAGAAATGAGATGCGAAGTCTCGTTTGAAGAAGCATTAGAACCCTATTGTTTCTATACGTAGACATCTGGGAACGCTATTTCCTAGCAAGGTAGTGTCGCATTTACATTCTTTTGAAGTGAATACGAGGTATACATGACAATCCGCAATGAATATTATATCTTATCATAAAACATAGAAATGAGATGCGATAACGCGTTTTAAGAAGCAATAGAAACCTATTGCTACGATAAGTAGACATCTGCAATCGCTATTACCTAGCAAGGAAGCGTCGCATTTACATTCTTTTGAAGTGAATACGAGGCATACATGACACTTCGCAATGAATCTTATATGTTATCAAGAAACATAGATATGAGATGCAATATCGCGATATAAGAATCATTAGAACACTATTGCTACGATGCATAGACATCTGCAAACGCTATTTCCTGGCCAGGAAGTGTCTCATTTACATTCTTTTGAAGTGAACCCGAAGTATACATAAAACTCCACAATGAATATTATATCTTATCATGAAACATAGAAATGACATAAGACAACTCGTTTTAAGAAGCATTAGAACTCTATTTCCACGATACGTAGACATCTGCAAACGCTATTTCCTAGCAAGGAAGCGTTGCACTTACATTCTTTTGAAGTAAATACGCGGTATACATAGCACTCCACAATGAAAATTATACCTTATCTCGTAACATAGAAACGAGATTCTATATCGCGATTTAAGAAGCATTAGAACCCTATTGCTTCGATACGGAGACATCTGCAAACGCTATTTCCTAGCATGGAAGTGTCGCATTTACATCCTTTTGAAGTGAATATGAGGAATACATGACACTTCGCATTGAATATTATGTCTTGTCATGAAACATAGAAATAGGATGCGATATAGCGATATAAGAATCATTAGAACACTATTGCTACGATACATAGACATCTGCAAACGCTATATCCTAGCAAGGAAGTGTCGCATTTACATTCTTTTGAAGTGAATACGCGGTATACATAGCACTCCACAATGAAAATTATACCTTATCACGAAACATAGAAATGAGATTCGATATCGCGATTAAATAAGCATTAGAACCCTATTGCATCGATACGTAGACATCTGCAAGCGCTATGTCCTAGCCAGGATGTGTCGCAGTTACATTCTTTTGAAGTGCATACGGTGTATACTTGACACTTCGCAATGAATATTATATCTTATCATGAAACATAGAAATAAGATGAGACATCTCGTTCTAAGAAGCATTAGAACTCTATTGATACGATACGTAGACATCTGCAGTAGCTATTTCCTAGCAAGAAAGTGTCGTATTTACATTCTTAGGAATTGTAGCCGAGGTATACATAACACTCCACAATGAATATTATATCTTATCATGAAACATAGAAATGAGATGCGATATCGGGATTTAAAAAGCATAAATCTCTATTTCTTCGATACGTAGACAACTGCAAACGCTACTTCCTAGCACGGAAGTGTCGCACTTACATTCATTTGAAGTGTAGACGAGATATACATAACACTGCACAATGAATATTATATCTTACCATGAAACGTAGAAGTGAGTTGCGATATCGCGATTTAAGAAGCATTAGATCTCTACTGCTACGATACGTAGATATCCGCAGACGCTATTTCCTAGCAAGGGAGTGTCGCACTTACATTCTTTTCAAGTGAATACGAGGTATACATAACACTGCACAATGAATATCATATCTTATCATGAAACATAGAAATGAGATGCGATATCGCCATTTAAGAAGCATTAGAACTGTATTGCTTCGGTACGTAGACACCTGCAAACGCAATTTACTAGCAAGGAAGTGTGGCATTTACATTCCTTTGAAGTGAATACGAGGTATACATAACACTCCACAATGAATATTATATTTTATCATAAAACATTAAAATGAGATGCGATATCTCGTTTTAAGAAGCATTAGAGCTCTGTTGCTTCGATAAGTAGACATCTGTCATCGCTATTTCCTATCAAGGAAGTGTCGCATTTACATTTACTTGAAGTGTATGCGAGGTATACAAGACACTTCGCACTGAATATTATATCTTATCATGAAACATAGAAATGAAATGCGATATTGCGTTTTACGAAACATTAGAACTCTATTGCTACGACACGTAGGCTTCTGCAAACGCTATTTCCTAGCCGGGAAGTGTCGCATTTACATTCTTTTGAAGTGAATACGAGGTATGCATGAAACTTCGCAATGAATATTATCTCTTATCATGAAACATAGAAGTGAGATGCGATATCACGTTTTAAGAAGCATTAGAACTCTATTGTTTCAATACGTAGACATGTGGAAACGCTATTTCCTAGGAAGGAAGTGTCGCATTTACATTCTTTTTAAGTGTATGCGACGCATACATGACACTTCGCAATGAATATTATATTATATCATGAAACATAGGAGTGAGATGCGATTTCGTGTATTAAGAAGCATCAGATCACTATTGCTACGATACGTAGACATCTGCAAACGCTATTTCCTAGTAGGGAAGTGTCGCATTTACATTCATTTGAAGTGTATGCGAGGTATACATGACACTTCGCAATGAATATTATATCTTATCTGGAAACATAGAAATGAGATGCGATATCGCGATAAGAGAGTCTTTAGAACTCTATTGCTCCGATACGTAGGCATCTGCAAACGCTACTTCCTAGCAATGAAGTGTCGCATTTACATTCTTTTGAAGCGAATACGATGTATACATGACACTTTGCAATGAATATTATACCCTATCATGAAACATAGATATGAGATTCGATATCGCGTTTTGAGAAGCATTAGAACTCCTTTGCTTCGATACGGAGACATCTGCAAACGCTGTTTCCTAGCAAGGAAGTGTCGCATTTACGTACATTTGAAGTGAATACGAGATATGCATGGCACTTCGCAATGAATATTATACCTTATCGTGAAACATAGAAATGAGATGCGACATCTCGTTTTAAGAAGCATTAGAACTCTATTGCTTCGATACGGAGACATCTGCAAACGCTATTTCCTAGCAAGGAAGTGTAGCATTTACATTCTTTTGAAGTGAATACGAGGTATACATAACAGTGCACAATGCATATTATATATTATCATGAACCATAGAAATGATATGCGATATCCCGTTTTAAGACGCATTAGAACACTATTGCTATGATACATAGACATCTGCAAACGCTATATCCTAGCAAGGAAGTGTCGCATTTACATTCTTTTGAAGTGAATACGCGGTATACATAGCACTCCACAATGAAAATTATACCTTATCACGAAACATAGAAATGAGATTCGATATCGCGATTAAATAAGCATTAGAACCCTATTGCATCGATACGTAGACATCTGCAAGCGCTATGTCCTAGCCAGGATGTGTCGCAGTTACATTCTTTTGAAGTGCATACGGTGTATACTTGACACTTCGCAATGAATATTATATCTTATCATGAAACATAGAAATAAGATGAGACATCTCGTTCTAAGAAGCATTAGAACTCTATTGATACGATACGTAGACATCTGCAGTAGCTATTTCCTAGCAAGAAAGTGTCGTATTTACATTCTTAGGAATTGTAGCCGAGGTATACATAACACTCCACAATGAATATTATATCTTATCATGAAACATAGAAATGAGATGCGATATCGGGATTTAAAAAGCATAAATCTCTATTTCTTCGATACGTAGACAACTGCAAACGCTACTTCCTAGCACGGAAGTGTCGCACTTACATTCATTTGAAGTGTAGACGAGATATACATAACACTGCACAATGAATATTATATCTTACCATGAAACGTAGAAGTGAGTTGCGATATCGCGATTTAAGAAGCATTAGATCTCTACTGCTACGATACGTAGATATCCGCAGACGCTATTTCCTAGCAAGGGAGTGTCGCACTTACATTCTTTTCAAGTGAATACGAGGTATACATAACACTGCACAATGAATATCATATCTTATCATGAAACATAGAAATGAGATGCGATATCGCCATTTAAGAAGCATTAGAACTGTATTGCTTCGGTACGTAGACACCTGCAAACGCAATTTACTAGCAAGGAAGTGTGGCATTTACATTCCTTTGAAGTGAATACGAGGTATACATAACACTCCACAATGAATATTATATTTTATCATAAAACATTAAAATGAGATGCGATATCTCGTTTTAAGAAGCATTAGAGCTCTGTTGCTTCGATAAGTAGACATCTGTCATCGCTATTTCCTATCAAGGAAGTGTCGCATTTACATTTACTTGAAGTGTATGCGAGGTATACAAGACACTTCGCACTGAATATTATATCTTATCATGAAACATAGAAATGAAATGCGATATTGCGTTTTACGAAACATTAGAACTCTATTGCTACGACACGTAGGCTTCTGCAAACGCTATTTCCTAGCCGGGAAGTGTCGCATTTACATTCTTTTGAAGTGAATACGAGGTATGCATGAAACTTCGCAATGAATATTATCTCTTATCATGAAACATAGAAGTGAGATGCGATATCACGTTTTAAGAAGCATTAGAACTCTATTGTTTCAATACGTAGACATGTGGAAACGCTATTTCCTAGGAAGGAAGTGTCGCACTTACATTCTTTTTAAGTGTATGCGACGCATACATGACACTTCGCAATGAATATTATATTATATCATGAAACATAGGAGTGAGATGCGATTTCGTGTATTAAGAAGCATCAGATCACTATTGCTACGATACGTAGACATCTGCAAACGCTATTTCCTAGTAGGGAAGTGTCGCATTTACATTCATTTGAAGTGTATGCGAGGTATACATGACACTTCGCAATGAATATTATATCTTATCTGGAAACATAGAAATGAGATGCGATATCGCGATAAGAGAGTCTTTAGAACTCTATTGCTCCGATACGTAGGCATCTGCAAACGCTACTTCCTAGCAATGAAGTGTCGCATTTACATTCTTTTGAAGCGAATACGATGTATACATGACACTTTGCAATGAATATTATACCCTATCATGAAACATAGATATGAGATTCGATATCGCGTTTTGAGAAGCATTAGAACTCCTTTGCTTCGATACGGAGACATCTGCAAACGCTGTTTCCTAGCAAGGAAGTGTCGCATTTACGTACATTTGAAGTGAATACGAGATATGCATGGCACTTCGCAATGAATATTATACCTTATCGTGAAACATAGAAATGAGATGCGACATCTCGTTTTAAGAAGCATTAGAACTCTATTGCTTCGATACGGAGACATCTGCAAACGCTATTTCCTAGCAAGGAAGTGTAGCATTTACATTCTTTTGAAGTGAATACGAGGTATACATAACAGTGCACAATGCATATTATATATTATCATGAAACATAGAAATGATATGCGATATCCCGTTTTAAGACGCATTAGAACACTATTGCTATGATACGTAGACATCTGCAAACGCTATTTCCTATCAAGGAAGTGTCGCATTTACATTCTTTTGAAGTGAGTACCAGGTATACATGACACTTCGCAATGAATATTATATCCTATCATGAAACATAGAAATGCGTTGCGATATCGCGTGCTAAGAAGGATTAGAACTCTAATGCTACGATACGTAGACATCTGCAAACGCTATTTCCTAGCAAAGAAGTGTCGCATTATATTCTCTTGAAGTGAATACGAGGTAAACATGACACTTCGCAATGAATATTATATCTTATCATGAAACACTGAAAGGAGTTGCGTTATCCCGGTTTAAGAAGCATTAGAACTTTATTGCTTCGACACGTAGACATCTGCAAACACTATTTCCTGGCAATAAAGTGTCGCAATTACATTCATTTGAAGTGCATGCGAGGTATAAGTGACCCTTCGCAATGAATATTATATCTTATCATGAAACATAAGAAATGAGATGCGATATCGCGTTTTGAGAAGCATTAGAACTCTCTTGCTTCGATACGTAGACACCTGCCATCGCTATTTCCTAGCAAGGAAGTGTCGCATTTACATTCTCAGGAAGTGTAGACGAGGCATACATAACAGTCCACAATGAATATTATATCTTATCATGAAACATAGAAATGAGGATCGTTTCGCGTTTTAAGAAGCATTAGAACTCTATTGCCTCGATACGTAGACATCTGCAATCGCTATTTCCTAGCAATGAAGTGTCGCATTTATATTCATTTGAAGTGTATGCGAGGTATAGGTGACACTTCGCAATGACTATTTTATCTTACGATGAAACATAGAAGTGAGATGCGATATCACTTTTCAAGATGCATTAGAACTCTGTTCCTTCGATACGTAGAAATCTGGAAGCGTAATTTTCTAGAAAGGAAGTGTCGCATTTACATTCATTTGAAACGTGGACGAGGAATACATAACACTCCACAATGAATATTATATATCTTATCACGAAACATGGAAATGAGATGCGATATCGCGACTTAAGAAGCATTAGAACACTATGGCTTCGATACGTAGACATCTGCAAACGCTATTTCCTAGCAAGGAAGTGTCGCATTTACATTCATTTGAAGTGTAGACGTGGAATACATAACACTTCGTAATGAATATTATACCTTATCATGAAACATAGAAATGAGTGGCGATATCGCGTTTTAAGAAGCATTAGAACTCTATTGCTTCGATACGTAGACATCTGGTAATGTAATTTTCTAGAAAGAAGTGTCGCATTTACATTCATTTGAAGTGTGTGCCAGGTATACACGACACTTCGCAATGAATATTATATCTTATCATGAAACATGGAAATGATATGCAATATCGCGATTTAAGAAGCTTTAGTACTCTATTGCTTCGATACGTAGACATCTGCAAACGCTTCTTCCTAGCAAGGAAGTGTCGCATTTACAATCTCTTGAAAGGAATACGAGGTATACAAGACACTCCGCAATGAATACTATATCTTATCGTAAAAGATAGAAATGAGGTGCGATATCGCGTTTTAAGAAGCATTAGAACTCTATTGCTACGATAATTATATATCTGGAAACGCTAATTCCTAGCAAGGAAGTGTCGCATTTACATTCATTCGAAGTGTATGCGAGGTATACATGACACTTCGCAATGAATATTATATCTCATCATGAAACATAGAAATGAGGTGCAACATCTCGTTTAAAGAAGCATTAGAACTCAATTGTTTCGATACCCAGTCATCTGGAATCGCTATTTCCTAGCAAGGAAGTGTCGCATTTACATTCTTTTGCAGTGAATACAAGGTATACATGACACATCGCAATGAATATTATATCTTATCATGAAACATAGAAATGAGATGCAATATCGCGTTTTAAGAAGCATTAGAACTCTATTGCTACGATACGTCAGCATCTGCAAACGCTATTTCCTAGCAAGGAAGTGTCGCATTTACATTCTTTTGAAGTGAATATGAGGTATACATGACACTTCGCAATGAGTATTATATCTTATCATGAAACATAGAAATGAGATGCGATATCGGGTTTTGAGAATCATTAGAACTCTATTGCTACGATACTTAGACATCTTCAGACGCTATTTCCTAGCAAGGAAGTGTCGCATTTACATTCTTTTGAAGCGAATACGAGGTATACATAGCAATCCACAATGAATATTATATCTTATCACGAAATATAGAAATGAGTTGGGATATCGCTATTTAAGAAGCAGTAGATCTCTATTGTTTCGATACGTAGACATCTGGAAACGCTATTTCCTAGCAAGGACGTGTCGCATTTACATTCTTTTGCAGTGAATACAAGGTATACATGACAAATCGCAATGAATATTACATCTTATCATGAAGCATAGAAATGAGATGCGATATCGCGTCTTAAGAAGCATTAGAACTCTATTGATCCGATACGTAGATATCTGCAAACGCTACTATCTAGCCATGAAGTGTCGCATTTACAACCTTTTGAAGTGAATACGAGGTATACATGACACTTCGCAATGAATATAATATCTCATCATGAAACATAGAAATGAGATGCGATATTGCGATTCAAGAAGCACAGGACCTCTATTGCTTCGATACGTAGACAACTGCAAACGCTACATCCTAGCAAGGAGGTGTCGCATTTACAATCTTTTGAAAGGAAAACGAGGTATGCATGACATTTCGCAATGAATATTATATCTTATTATAAAACATAGTATTGAGATGCGACATCTCGTTATAAGAAGCATTAGAACTCTATTGCTTCGATACGTAGACATCTGCAACCGCTATTTCCTAGCAAAGAAGAGTCGCATTTGCATCCTTTTCAAGTGAATATGAGGTATACAGGACACTTCGAAATGAATATTATTCCTTATCACGAAACATAGAAATGAGATACGATATCCCGTTTTAAGAAGCATTAGAATTCTATTGCTTCGTTACGTAGACATCTGCAAACGCTATGTCCTAGCAAGGAAGTGTCGCATTTACATTCTTTTGAAGCGAATACGAGGTATACATAGCTATCCACAATGAATATTATATCTTATCACGAAATATAGAAATGAGTTGGGATATCGCTATTTATGAAGCATTAGATCTCTATTGTTTCGATACGTAGACATCTGGAAACGCTATTTCCTAGCAAGGATGTGTAGCGTTTACATTCTTTTTAAATGTAGACGAGATATACATAACCCTCCTCAATGAATATTATATCTTATCATGAAACATAGAAATGAGATGCTATATGGCGATTTAAGAAGCATTAGAACACTATTGCTTCGATACGTAGGCATCTGCAAACGCTACTTCCTAGCAAGGAAGTGTCGCATTTACAATCTCTTGAAAGGAATACGAGGTATACATGACACTCCGCAATGAATACTATATCTTATCGTAAAAGATAGAAATGAGGTGCGATATCGCGTTTTAAGAAGCATTAGAACTCTATTGCTACGATACGTATATATCTGGAAACGCTAATTTCTAGCAAGGAAGTGTCGCATTTACATTCATTCGAAGTGTATGCGAGGTATACATGACACTTCGCAATGGATATTATATCTCATCATGAAACATAGAAATGAGGTGCGACATCTCGTTTAAAGAAGCATTAGAACTCTATTGTTTCGATACCCAGTCATCTGGAAACGCTATTTCCTAGCAAGGAAGTGTCGCATTTACATTCATTCGAAGTGTATGCGAGATTATACATGACACTCCACAATGAATATTATATCTTACCATGAAACATAGAAGTGAGATGCGATATCGCGATGTAAGAAGCATTATTACTCGATTGCTTCGATACGTAGACATCAGCAAACGCTATTTCCTAGGAAGGAATTGTCGCATTTACATTCATTTAAAGTGTCTACGAGGTATACATAACACTCCGCAATGAATGTTATATCTTATCATGAAACATAGAAATGAGATGCGACATCGCGTTTCAAGAAGCATTGGAACTTTATTGCTTCGATACGTAGACATATGGAAACGTAATTTCCTAGAAAGGAAGTGTCGCTTTTACATTCATTTGAAGTGTAGACGAGATATACATAACACCTCGCAATGAATATTATATCTTATCATGAAACATAGAAATGAGATGCGACATCTAGCTTTAAGAAGCATTAGAACTCTATTTTTTCTATACGTAGACATCTGGAAGCGCTATTTCCTAGCAACGAAGTGTCGCATTTACATGCATTTGAAGTGTTTGCGAGGTATACATGGCATTTCGAAATGAATATTATATCTTATCATGGAACACAGAAATGACATGCGATATTGCTTTTTAAGAAGCATTGGAATTCTGTTGCTACGATACGTAATCATTTAACAATGCTATTTCCTAGCAAGGAAGTGTCGCACTTACATTCTTTTGAAGCGAATACGAGGTATACATAACACTGCACAATGAATACTGTATCTTATCATGAAACATAGGAATGGGATGCGATATCGCGATTTAAGAAGCATTAGAACTCAGTTGCTACGATACGTAGACACCTGCAAACGCTATTTCGAAGCATGGAAGTGTCGCAAATACATTCTTTTGAATTGAGTACGAGGTATACATGACACTTCGCAATGAATATTATAACTTATCATGAAACATAGAAATAAGATGCAATATCATGTTCTGAGAAGCACTAGAACTCTATTGCTACGATACGTAGACATCAGCAAACGCTATTTCCTAGCAAGGAATTGTCGCATTTACATTCATTTCAAGTGTATGCCAGGTAAACATAACAATTCGCAATGAATATTATATCTTATCATGAAACATAGAAATGAGATGCGGTATGGCGATTTAAAAAGCATTAGAACTCCATTGCTTCGATACGTAGACATCTGCAATCGTTTATTACCTAGCAAGGAAGTGTCGCATTTATATTCTTTTGAAGTGTATGCGTGGTATGCAAGACACTTCGCAATGAATATTATATCTTATCATGAAACATAGAAATGAGATGCGATATCGCGTTTTGCGATGATTTAGAACTCTAATGCCACGATACGTAGACATCTGCAAACGCTATTTCCTAGCAAGGAAGTGTCGCATTTATATCCTTTTGAAGTGGGTACGAGGTATACATGACACTTCCCATTGAATATTATGTCTTATCCTGAAATATAGAAATGAGATGCGATATCCCGTTTTAAGAAGCATAAAACACAATTGCTACAATATGTAGACATCTGCAAACGCCATTTCCTAGCAAGGAAGTGTCGCATTTACATTCATTTGAAGTGTAGAAGAGCAATGCATAACACTTTGCTATTAACATTATATCTTATCATGAAACATAGAAGTTAGATGCGAAATCGCGTTTTAAGAAGCATTAGAACTCCATTGCTTCGATACGTAGACATCTGCAAACGCTATTTCCTAGCATGGAATTGTCATATTTACATTCTTTTGAAGTGAATACGAGGTATACATAACACTCCACAATGAATATTATACCTTATCATGACACATAGAAATGAGGCGCTATATCGCGATCTAAAAGGCATAACAATTCTGTTGCTACGACACGTAGACATCTGATAAAGCTATTTAATAGGAAGAAAGAGTCGCACTTACATTCTTTTGAAGTGAATACAAGGTACACATAACACTCCACAATAAATATTATATCATGTCATGAAATATAGGAATGACATGCGATATCACGATTTAAGAAGCATTAGAAAACTATTGCTTCGATACGTAGACGTCTGCAAACTCTACTTCCTAGCGAGGAAGGTTCGCATTTACATTCATTGGAAGTGTATGCGAGGTATACAGGACATTTCGCAATGAATATTATATCTTATCGTAAAACATAGAAATGTGATGCGATATCTCGTTTTAAGAAGCATTAGAACTCTGTTGCTTCGATACGTAGACATCTGCCATCGCTATATCCTAGCAAGGAAGTGTCGCATTTACCATCATTTGAAGTGAATGCGAGGTATAGATAACACTGCACAATGAATATTATATCTTATTATGATACATAGAAATGAGATGCGATATCGCGTTTTAAGCAGCATTAGAACTCTGTTGCTAGATACGTAGATATCTGCAGACGCTATTTCTTAGCAAGGAGGTGTCGCATTTACATTCCTTTGAAGTGAATAGGAGGTATACATAACACTCCACAATGAATATTATATATTATCATGAAACATAGAAATGGGATGCGATATCGCGTTTTGTGAAGCACTAGAACTCTATTGCTTCTTACGTAGACAATTGCAAACGCTACTTGCTTGCATGGAAGTGTCGCACTTACATTTTTTTGAAAGGAATACGAGATATACATGACACTTGGCAATGAATATTATATCTTATCATGAAACATAGTATTGTGGTACGATATGGCGCTTTAACAAGCATTAGAACACAATTGCCTCGATACGTAGACATCTGCAAACGCTAGTTCCTAGCAGGGAAGTGTCGCATTTACATTCATTTGAAGTGTAGACGAGATATACATAGCACTGCACAATGAATATTATATCTTATCATGAAACGTAGAAGTGAGTTGCTATATCGCGGTTTAAGAAGCATTAGGAATCTATTGCTTCGATACGTAGACATCTGCAAACTCTACTTCCTAGCAAAGAAGGTTCGCATTTACATTCATTTGAAGTGTATGCGAGGTATACAATACATTTCGCAATGAATATTATATCTTATCATGAAACATAGAAATGGGATGCGATATCGGGTTTTAAGAAGCATTATAACTCTATTGCTTCGATACGTAGACATCTGGAAACGTAATTTCCTAGAAAGGAAGTGTCGCATTTACATTCATTTGAAGTGAATACGAGGTATATATACCCCTTCGCAATGAATATTACATCTTATCATTAAACATAGAAATTAGATGCGATATCGCGTTTTGAGAAGCATTAGAACTCCATCGCTTCGATACGTAGACATCTGCGAACGCTATTTCCTAGCAAGGAAGTATAGCATTTACATTGAATTGAAGTGTATGCGAGGTATATGTGACACTTCGCAATAAATATCATATCTTATCATGAAACATAGAAATGAGATGAGATATCGTGTTCTAAGAAGCGACAGAACTCTGTTGCTACGATACGTAGCCATCAGCAAACGCTAATTCCTAGCAAGGAAGTGTAGCATTTTCAATCTTTTGAAGCGAATACGAGGTACACATAACAATCCATAATGAATATTATATCTTGTCATGAAACATACAAATGAGATGCGATATCGCGTTTTAAGAAGAATTAAAACTCTATTGCTACGATACATAGACATCTGCAAACGCTATTTCCTAGCAAGGAAGTGTCGCACTTACATTCTTTTGAAGTGAATACGAGGCATACGTGACACTTCGCAATGAATATTATATCTTATCACGAAACATAGAAATGAGATGCGATATCGCTTTTTAAGAAGCGTTAGAGCGCTATTGCTACGATACGTAGACATCTGCAAACGCTATTTCCTAGCAAGGAAGTGTCGCATTTACATTCATTTCAAGTGTATGCCAGGTATACATAACAATTCGCAATGAATATTATATCTTATCATGAAACATAGAAATGAGATGCGGTATGGCGATTTAAAAAGCATTAGAACTCCATTGCTTCGATACGTAGACACCTGCAGACGCTAATTCCTAGCAAGGAAGTGTCGCATTTACATTCTTTTGATGTGAATACGGGGTATACATAACTCTGCACAATGAATATTATATCTTATCATGAAACATAGAAATGAGATGCGATTTGACGATTTAAGAAGCATTAGAGCACTATTGCTTCGATACGTACATATGCAAACGCTATTTCCTAGCAAGGAAGTGTCGCATTTACATTCTTTTCAGGTGAATACGAGGTATACATAACCCTCCACAATGAATATTAAATCTTATCATGAAACGTAGAAATGAGATGCGATATCGCGTTTTAAGAAGCATTAGAACTCTATTGCTACGATACGTAGATATCTGCAGACGCTATTTCCTAGCGAGGAAGTGTCGTATTTACATTCTTTTTATGTGAATACGGGGACTACATAACACAGCACAATAAATATTATATCTTATCATGACACATAGAATTGAGATGCGATATCGCGTTTTAAGAAGCATTAGAACTCCATTGCTTCGATACGTAGACACCTGCAGACGCTAATTCCTAGCAAGGAAGTGTCGCATTTACATTCCTTTGAAGTGAATACAAGGTATACATAACACTCCACAATGAATATTGTATCTTATCATGAAACATAGAAATGAGATGCGATATCGCTATTTAAGAAGCATTCGAACTCTATTGCTACGATACGTAGACATCTGCAATCGTTTATTACCTAGCAAGGAAGTGTCGCATTTATATTCTTTTGAAGTGTATGCGTGGTATGCAAGACACTTCGCAATGAATATTATATCTTATCATGAAACATAGAAATGAGATGCGATATCGCGTTTTGCGATGATTTAGAACTCTAATGCCACGATACGTAGACATCTGCAAACGCTATTTCCTAGCAAGGAAGTGTCACATTTACATTCACTTGAAGTGTATGCGATGTATACAAGACATTTCGCAATGAATATTACATCTTACCATGAAACATAGAAATGAGATGCGATATCGTGCTCTGAGAAGCATTAGAACTCTAATGCTACGATACGTAGACATCTGCAAACGCTATTTAATATCGAGGAAGTGTCGCATTTACATCCTTTTGAAGTGAATACGAGGTATACATGACACTTCGCATTGAATATTATGTCTTATCATGAAATATAGAAATGGGATGCGATATCCCGGATTAAGAAGCATAAAACACAATTGCTACAATACGTAGACATCTGCAAACGCTTTTTCCTAGCAAGGAAGTGTCGTATTTACATTCACTTGAAGTGTATGCGAGGTATATATGACACTTTGCAATGAATATAGTATCTCATCATGATACATAGAAATGAGACGCGATATCGCGTTTTGAGAAGCATTAGAACTCTATTGCTACGATACCCTTAACATCTGCAAAGGCTATTTACTAGCTAGGAAGTGTCGCATTTATATCCTTTTGAAGTGGGTACGAGGTATACATGACACTTCGCATTGAATATTATGTCTTATCCTGAAATATAGAAATGAGATGCGATATCCCGTTTTAAGAAGCATAAAACACAATTGCTACAATATGTAGACATCTGCAAACGCCATTTCCTAGCAAGGAAGTGTCGCATTTACATTCATTTGAAGTGTAGAAGAGCAATGCATAACACTTTGCTATTAACATTATATCTTATCATGAAACATAGAAGTTAGATGCGAAATCGCGTTTTAAGAAGCATTAGAACACCATTGCTTCGATACGTAGACATCTGCAGACGCTATTTCCTAGCAAGGAAGTGTCGCATTTACATTCTTTTGAATTGAATACGAGGTATACGTGACACTTCGCAATGAATATTATATCTCATCGTAAAACATAGAAATGTGATGCGATATCTCGTTTTAAGAAGCATTAGAACTCTGTTGCTTCGATACGTAGACATCTGCCATCGCTATATCCTAGCAAGGAAGTGTCGCATTTACCATCATTTGAAGTGAATGCGAGGTATACATAACACTGCACAAGAATATTATATCTTATCATGATACATAGAAATGAGATGCGATATCGCGTTTTAAGCAGCATTAGAACTCTATTGCTACGATACGTAGATATCTGCAGACGCTATTTCCTAGCAAGGAAGTGTCGCATTTACATTCCTTTGAAGTGAATAGGAGGTATACATAACACTCCACAATGAATATTATATATTATCATGAAACATAGAAATGGGATGCGATATCGCGTTTTGTGAAGCACTAGAACTCTATTGCTTCTTACGTAGACAATTGCAAACGCTACTTGCTTGCATGGAAGTGTCGCACTTACATTTTTTTGAAAGGAATACGAGGTATACATGACACTTGGCAATGAATATTATATCTTACCATGAAACATAGTATTGTGGTACGATATGGCGCTTTAACAAGCATTAGAACACAATTGCCTCGATACGTAGACATCTGCAAACGCTAGTTCCTAGCAGGGAAGTGTCGCATTTTCATTCATTTGAAGTGTAGACGAGATATACATAGCACTGCACAATGAATATTATATCTTATCATGAAACGTAGAAGTGAGTTGCTATATCGCGGTTTAAGAAGCATTAGGAATCTATTGCTTCGATACGTAGACATCTGCAAACTCTACTTCCTAGCAAAGAAGGTTCGCATTTACATTCATTTGAAGTGTATGCGAGGTATACAATACATTTCGCAATGAATATTATATCTTATCATGAAACATAGAAATGGGATGCGAAATCGGGTTTTAAGAAGCATTATAACTCTATTGCTTCGATACGTAGACATCTGGAAACGTAATTTCCTAGAATGGAAGTGTCGCATTTACATTCATTTGAAGTGAATACGAGGTATATATACCCCTTCGCAATGAATATTACATCTTATCATTAAACATAGAAATTAGATGCGATATCGCGTTTTGAGAAGCATTAGAACTCCATCGCTTCGATACGTAGACATCTGCGAACGCTATTTCCTAGCAAGGAAGTATAGCATTTACATTGAATTGAAGTGTATGCGAGGTATAAGTGACACTTCGCAATAAATATCATATCTTATCATGAAACATAGGAATGAGATGCAATATCGCGTTTTAAGGAGCTATAGAACACTATTGCTTCGATACGTAGACAGCTCCAACCGCTATTTACTAGCAAGGAAGTGTCGCATTTACATTCAATTGAAGTGTATGCGAGGTATACTTGACACTTCGCAATGAATATTATATCTTATCATGGAACATAGAAATGAGACGCGACATCTCGTTTTAAGAAGCATTAGAACTCTATTCCTTCGATACGTAGATATCTGCAAACGCTATTTCCTAGCAAGGAAGTGTCGCATTTACATTCGTTTGAAGTGTATGCGAGGTATACAAGACACTTCGCATTGAATATTATATCTTATCATGAAATATAGAAATGAGATGCGATATCGCGTTTTGAGAAGCATTAAAACTCGACGGATAGGATACGTAGCCATCAGCAAACGCTATTTCCTAGGAAGGAAGTGTCGCATTTACATTCTTTTGAAGCGAATACGAGGTATACATAGCACTCCACAATGAATATTATAGCTTATCATGTAACGTAGAATTGAGGTGCTATATCGCGATATAGGAAGCATTGGAATACTATTGCTTCGATACGTAGACATCTCCAAACGCTACTTCCTTGCAAGCATGTGTCGCCTTTACATTCTTTTGAAGTGAATACGAGGTATACATAACACTCCACAATGAATATTATATCTTATCATGAAGCATATAACTGAGAAGCTGTATCGCGTTTGAAGAAGCATTAGAACTCTATTGCTACGATACGTAGACATCTGCAGACGCTTTTTCCTGGCAAGGAAGTGTCGCATTTACATACTTTTGAAGTGAATACGAGGTATACATAAAACTCCAGAATGAATATTATATCTTATCATGAAGCATAGAAATGAGATGCGATATGACGTATTCAGAAGGATGAGAATTCTATTACTACGTTACGTAGACAAATGCAGACGCTATTTCCTAGCAAGGAAGTGTCTCATTTACATTCTGTTGAGGTGAATACGACGTATACAAACACTCCACAATGAATATTATATCTTATCATGAAGCATAGAAATAAGATGCGATACTGCGATTTAAGAAGCATTAGAACACTATTGCTTCGATAAGTAGACACCTGCCAACGCTATTACCAAGCAAGGAAGTGTCGCATTTACATTCAGTTGAAGTTTATGCGAGGTATACAAGACACTTCGCAATGAATATTATATCTTATCATGAGGCATAGAAATGAGATGCGATATCGCCATTTGAGAAGCTGTAGAACTCCAATGCTACGATACGTAGACATCTGCATTCGCTATTTCCTAGCATGGAAGTGTCGCATTTACATTCTTTTGAAGTGAATACGAGATATACATAACACTCCACAATGAATATTATATCTTATCATGAAACATAGGAATGATATACGATTTCGCGATTTAAGAAGCATTAGAACTCTATTGCATCGATACGTAGACATCTGCAAACGCTATTTCTCAGCAAGGAAGTGTCACATTTACATTCCTTCGAAGTGAATACGATGTATACCTAACACTCCACAATGATTATTATATCTAATCATGAAACATAGAAATGTGATGCGATATCGCGATTTAAGAAGAATTGGAACTGTATTGCTTCGGTACGGAGACTTGTGCAGGCGCTATTTCGTAGCAAGGAAGCCTCGCACTTACATTCTTTTGAAGTGTATGCGAGGTATAAGTAACATTTCGCAATGAATATTATATCTTTTCATGAAACATATAAAAGAGATGCGCTATGGCGTTTTAAGAAGCATTAGAAATCTATTGCTACGATACGTAGACAACTGCAAACGCTATTTAATAGCAAGGAAGTGTTGCATTTACAATCTTTGAAGTGAATACGAGGTATAGATAACACTCCGCAATGAATATTACATCTTATCATAAAGCATATAAATGAGGAGCGATTTCACGTTTTGAGAAGCATTAGAACTCAATTGCTACGATACGTAGACACCTGCAAACGCTATCTCCTAGCAAGGAAGTGTCGTATTTACATTCTTTTGAAGTGAATACAGGGTATACACAACATTGCACAATGAATATTACATCTTATCATGAAACATATAGTTGAGGATCGATTCGCGTTTTACGAAGCATTAGAACTCTATTGCTTCGCTACGTAAACATCTGCAGACGCTATTAACTAGGAAGGAAGTGTCGCATTTACAATCTATTGAAGTGAATACGACGTATACATAACACTCCAGAATGAATATTATAGCTTATTATGAAACATAGAAATGAGATGCGATATGGCGTTTTAAGAAGCCTTAGAACTCTATTACTACGATACGTAGACATCTGCAGACGCTATTCCCTAGCAAGGAAGTGTCGCATTTACATTCTTTTGAAGTGAATACGAGGTATACATAACACTCCACAATGAATATTATATCCTATCATAAAGCATATAAATGAGGAGCGATTTCGCGTTTTAAGCATTAGAACTCTATTGCTACGATACGTAAACATCTGCAAACGCTAATTCCTAGCAAGGAGGTGTCGCATTTTCAATCTTTTGAAGTGAATACGAGGTATACATAACAATCCATAATGAATGTTATATCTTATCATGAAACATAGAAGTGAGATGCGATATCGGGATTTAAGGTGCATAGAACAATATTTCTTCGATACGTAGACATCTGCAAACGCTATTTCCTAGCAAGGAAGTGTAGCATTTACATTTTTTTGAAGTGTAGACGAGGAATACGTAACACTTCTTAATGAATATTATATATTATCATGAAACATAGAAATGAGATGCGATATCTCGTTTTAAGAAGCATTATAGCTCTCTTGCTACGATACGTAGACATCTGCAAACGCTATTTCCTAGCATCGAAGTGTCGCGTTTACTTTCTTTAGAAGTGAATACGAGGTATAAATGACACTTCGCAATGAATATTATATCTTATCGTGAGACATACTAATGAGATGCGATATCGCGTTTTAAGAAGCATCAGAACTCTATTACTTCGAAACGTAGACAACTGCAAACGCTACTTCCTAGCAAGGAAGTCTCGCCCTTTCATTCATTTGAAGTGAAGACTAGGTATACATGACATTTCGCAATGAATATTATATCTTATCATGAAACATAGAAATGAGATGCGACATTTCGTTTTAAGAAGCATTAGAACTCTATTGCTTCGATACGTAGATATCTGCAAACGCTATTTCCTAGCAAGGAAGTGTCGCATTAAAATCTTCTGAAGTAAAAACGTTGTATACGTAGCACTCCACAATGAATATTATAGCTGATCATGAAACATAGGAATGAGATGCAATATCGCGTTTTAAGGAGCTATAGAACACTATTGCTTCGATACGTAGACAGCTCCAAACGCTATTTACTAGCAAGGAAGTGTCGCATTTACATTCAATTGAAGTGTATGCGAGGTATACTTGACACTTCGCAATGAATATTATATCTTATCATGGAACATAGAAATGAGACGCGACATCTCGTTTTAAGAAGCATTAGAACTCTATTCCTTCGATACGTAGATATCTGCAAACGCTATTTCCTAGCAAGGAAGTGTCGCATTTACATTCGTTTGAAGTGAATACGAGGTATACATGACACTTCGCAATAGATATTATATCTTATCATGAAACATAGAAATGAGAATCGATATCGCGTTTTAAGAAGCATTAGAATACTATTTCTTCGATACGTAGATATCTGCAAACTCTATTTAATAGCAAGGAAGTGTCGGATTTACATTCTTTTGAAGTGAATACGAGGTATACATGACACGTCGCAATGAATAATATAACTTATCATGGCACATGGAAATGAGATGCGATATCTCGTTTTAGGAAGCATTAGAACTCTATTGCTTCGATACGTAGAAATCTGCCATCGGTACTTCCTAGCAAGGAAGTGTCGCAGTTACATTCTTTTGAAAGGAATACGAGGTATACATGACACTTCGTTCTGAATATTATATCTTCTCATGAAACATAGAAATGAGATGCGATATCGCGTTTTGAGAAGCATTAGAACTTTAATGCTACGATAGCAGACATCTGCAAGCGCTATCTCCTAGCAAGGAAGAGCCGCATTTACATTCATTTGAAGTGTATGCGAGGTATGCATAACACTGCACAATGAATATTATATCTTATCATGAAACATATAAATGAGATGCGATATCGCGATTTAAGATGCATTAGAACTCTATTGCTTCGGTCCGTAGACATCTGCAAACGCTACTTCCTAGCAAGGAAGTATCGCATTTACATTCTTTTGAAGTGAATACGAGGTATGCATAACACTGCACAATGAATACTATATCTTATCATGAAACATAGAAATGAGATGCGATAGCGCGATTTAAGAAGCATTAGAACTCCATTGCTTCGATACGTAGACATCTGCAAACTCTATTTCCTAGCAAGGAAGTGTCGCATTTACATTCAGTTGAATTGTAATGCGCGGTGTACATGACACTTCGCAATGAATATTATATCTTATCATGAAACATAGAAATGAGATGCGATATCGCGTTTTCAGAAGCATTGGAACTTTACTGATACGATACGTACATATCTGGAAACGATATTTCCTAGCAAGGAAGTGCCGCATTTACATTCTTTTGAAGTGTATGCGAGGTATACATGACACTTCGCAATGAATATTATATCTTATCAAGAAATATAGAAATGAGATGCGATATCGCGTTTTTAGAAGCATTAAAACTCAACTGATAGGATACGTAGACAGCTCCAAACGCTATTTACTAGCAAGGAAGTGTCGCATTTACATTCAATTGAAGTGTATGCGAGGTATACTTGACACTTCGCAATGAATATTATATCTTATCATGGAACATAGAAATGAGACGCGACATCTCGTTTTAAGAAGCATTAGAACTCTATTCCTTCGATACGTAGATATCTGCAAACGCTATTTCCTAGCAAGGAAGTGTCGCATTTACATTCGTTTGAAGTGAATACGAGGTATACATGACACTTCGCAATAGATATTATATCTTATCATTAAACATAGAAATGAGAATCGATATCGCGTTTTAAGAAGCATTAGAATAATATTTCTTCGATACGTAGATATCTGCAAACTCTATCTAATAGCAAGGAAGTGTTGCACTTACATTCTTTTGAAGTGAATGCGAGGTATAAATAACACTGCACAGTGAATATTATATCTTATTATGAGACATAGAAATGAGATGCGTTTCGCGGTTTAAGAAGCATTGGAACTCAGTTGCTTCGATACGTAGACATCTGCAAACGCTACTGCAAATCAAGGAAGTGTCGCATTTACATTCTTTTGAAGTGAATACGAGACATACGTGACACTTCGCAATGAATACTATATCCTATCATGGAACATAGAAATGAGATGCGACATCGCGTTTTAAGAAGCATTAGAACTAAATTGCTACGATACGTAGACATCTGCAAACGCTATTGCCCAGCAAGGAAGTGTCGCATTTACATTCATTTGATGTGTATGCCAGGTAAACATAACAATTCGCAATGAATATTATATCTTATCATGAAACATAGAAATGAGATGCTATATCGCGTTTTGCGATGATTTAGAACTCTAATGCCACGATACGTAGACATCTGCAAACGCTATTTCCTAGCAAGTAAGTGTCGCATTTATATTCTTTTGAAGTGTATGCGTGGTATGCAAGACACTTCGCAATGAATATTATATCTTATCATGAAACATAGAAATGAGATGCTATATCGCGTTTTGCGATGATTTAGAACTCTAATGCCACGATACGTAGACATCTGCAAACGCTATTTCCTAGCAAGTAAGTGTCGCATTTACATTCACTTGAAGTGTATGCGATGTATACAAGACATTTCGCAATGAATATTACATCTTACCATGAAACATAGAAATGAGATGCGATATCGTGCTCTGAGAAGCATTAGAACTCTAATGCTACGATACGTAGACATCTGCAAACGCTATTTAATATCGAGGAAGTGTCGCATTTACATCCTTTTGAAGTGAATACGAGGTATACATGACACTTCGCATTGAATATTATGTCTTATCATGAAATATAGAAATGGGATGCGATATCCCGGTTTAAGAAGCATAAAACACAATTGCTACAATACGTAGACATCTGCAAACGCTTTTTCCTAGCAAGGAAGTGTCGCATTTACATTCACTTGAAGTGTATGCGAGGTATACATGACACTTCGCAATGAATATAGTATCTCATCATGATACATAGAAATGAGACGCGATATCGCGTTTTGAGAAGCATTAGAACTCTATTGCTACGATACCCTTAACATCTGCAAAGGCTATTTACTAGCTAGGAAGTGTCGCATTTATATCCTTTTGAAGTGGGTACGAGGTATACATGACACTTCGCATTGAATATTATGTCTTATCCTGAAATATAGAAATGAGATGCGATATCCCGTTTTAAGAAGCATAAAACACAATTGCTACAATATGTAGACATCTGCAAACGCCATTTCCTAGCAAGGAAGTGTCGCATTTACATTCATTTGAAGTGTAGAAGAGCAATGCATAACACTTTGCTATTAACATTATATCTTATCATGAAACATAGAAGTTAGATGCGAAATCGCGTTTTAAGAAGCATTAGAACTCCATTGCTTCGATACGTAGACATCTGCAAACGCTATTTCCTAGCAAGGAAGTGTCGCATTTACATTCTTTTGAAGTGAATACGAGGTATACATGACACTTCGCAATGAATATGATATCTTATCATGAAACATAGAAATGAGATGCGATATCGCGTTTTAAGAAGCATAAGAAATCTATTGCTACGGTACGTAGATATCTGCAGACGCTATTTCCTAGCAAGGAAGTGTCGCATTTACATTCTTTTGAAGTGAATACGAGGTATACGTGACACTTCGCAATGAATATTATATCTTATCGTAAAACATAGAAATGTGATGCGATATCTCGTTTTAAGAAGCATTAGAACTCTGTTGCTTCGATACGTAGACATCTGCCATCGCTATATCCTAGCAAGGAAGTGTCGCATTTACCATCATTTGAAGTGAATGCGAGGTATACATAACACTGCACAATGAATATTATATCTTATCATGATACATAGAAATGAGATGCGATATCGCGTTTTAAGCAGCATTAGAACTCTATTGCTACGATACGTAGATATCTGCAGACGCTATTTCCTAGCAAGGAAGTGTCGCATTTACATTCCTTTGAAGTGAATAGGAGGTATACATAACACTCCACAATGAATATTATATATTATCATGAAACATAGAAATGGGATGCGATATCGCGTTTTGTGAAGCACTAGAACTCTATTGCTTCTTACGTAGACAATTGCAAACGCTACTTGCTTGCATGGAAGTGTCGCACTTACATTTTTTTGAAAGGAATACGAGGTATACATGACACTTGGCAATGAATATTATATCTTATCATGAAACATAGTATTGTGGTACGATATGGCGCTTTAACAAGCATTAGAACACAATTGCCTCGATACGTAGACATCTGCAAACGCTAGTTCCTAGCAGGGAAGTGTCGCATTTACATTCATTTGAAGTGTAGACGAGATATACATAGCACTGCACAATGAATATTATATCTTATCATGAAACGTAGAAGTGAGTTGCTATATCGCGGTTTAAGAAGCATTAGGAATCTATTGCTTCGATACGTAGACATCTGCAAACTCTACTTCCTAGCAAAGAAGGTTCGCATTTACATTCATTTGAAGTGTATGCGAGGTATACAATACATTTCGCAATGAATATTATATCTTATCATGAAACATAGAAATGGGATGCGATATCGGGTTTTAAGAAGCATTATAACTCTATTGCTTCGATACGTAGACATCTGGAAACGTAATTTCCTAGAAAGGAAGTGTCGCATTTACATTCATTTGAAGTGAATACGAGGTATATATACCCCTTCGCAATGAATATTACATCTTATCATTAAACATAGAAATTAGATGCGATATCGCGTTTTGAGAAGCATTAGAACTCCATCGCTTCGATACGTAGACATCTGCGAACGCTATTTCCTAGCAAGGAAGTATAGCATTTACATTGAATTGAAGTGTATGCGAGGTATAAGTGACACTTCGCAATAAATATCATATCTTATCATGAAACATAGGAATGAGATGCAATATCGCGTTTTAAGGAGCTATAGAACACTATTGCTTCGATACGTAGACAGCTCCAACGCTATTTACTAGCAAGGAAGTGTCGCATTTACATTCAATTGAAGTGTATGCGAGGTATACTTGACACTTCGCAATGAATATTATATCTTATCATGGAACATAGAAATGAGACGCGACATCTCGTTTTAAGAGCATTAGAACTCTATTCCTTCGATACGTAGATATCTGCAAACGCTATTTCCTAGCAAGGAAGTGTCGCATTTACATTCGTTTGAAGTGTATGCGAGGTATACAAGACACTTCGCATTGAATATTATATCTTATCATGAAATATAGAATGAGATGCGATATCGCGTTTGAGAAGCATTAAAACTCGACGGATAGGATACGTAGCCATCAGCAAACGCTATTTCCTAGGAAGGAAGGAAGTGTCGCATTTACATTCATTTCAAGTGTATGCCAGGTATACATAACAATTCGCAATGAATATTATATCTTATCATGAAACATAGAAATGAGATGCGGTATGGCGATTTAAAAAGCATTAGAACTCCATTGCTTCGATACGTAGACACCTGCAGACGCTAATTCCTAGCAAGGAAGTGTCGCATTTACATTCTTTTGATGTGAATACGGGGTATACATAACTCTGCACAATGAATATTATATCTTATCATGAAACATAGAAATGAGATGCGATATGACGATTTAAGAAGCATTAGAACACTATTGCTTCGATACGTACATATGCAAACGCTATTTCCAAGCAAGGATGAGTCGCATTTACGTTCTTTTGAAGTGAGTGCGAGGTATACATAACACTCCACAATGAATATTATATCTTATCATGACACATAGAATTGAGATGCGATATCGCGTTTTGAGAAGCATTAGAACTCAATTGATAGGATAAGTAGACACCTGCAAACGCTATTTCCTAGCAAGGAAGTGTCGCATTTACATTCTTTTCAGGTGAATACGAGGTATACATAACCCTCCACAATGAATATTAAATCTTATCATGAAACGTAGAAATGAGATGCGATATCGCGTTTTAAGAAGCATTAGAACTCTATTGCTACGATACGTAGACATCTGCAATCGTTTATTACCTAGCAAGGAAGTGTCGCATTTATATTCTTTTGAAGTGTATGCGTGGTATGCAAGACACTTCGCAATGAATATTATATCTTATCATGAAACATAGAAATGAGATGCGATATCGCGTTTTGCGATGATTTAGAACTCTAATGCCACGATACGTAGACATCTGCAAACGCTATTTCCTAGCAAGGAAGTGTCGCATTTACATTCACTTGAAGTGTATGCGATGTATACAAGACATTTCGCAATGAATATTACATCTTACCATGAAACATAGAAATGAGATGCGATATCGTGCTCTGAGAAGCATTAGAACTCTAATGCTACGATACGTAGACATCTGCAAACGCTATTTAATATCGAGGAAGTGTCGCATTTACATCCTTTTGAAGTGAATACGAGGTATACATGACACTTCGCATTGAATATTATGTCTTATCATGAAATATAGAAATGGGATGCGATATCCCGGATTAAGAAGCATAAAACACAATTGCTACAATGCGTAGACATCTGCAAACGCTTTTTCCTAGCAAGGAAGTGTCGCATTTACATTCACTTGAAGTGTATGCGAGGTATATATGACACTTTGCAATGAATATAGTATCTCATCATGATACATAGAAATGAGACGCGATATCGCGTTTTGAGAAGCATTAGAACTCTATTGCTACGATACCCTTAACATCTGCAAAGGCTATTTACTAGCTAGGAAGTGTCGCATTTATATCCTTTTGAAGTGGGTACGAGGTATACATGACACTTCGCATTGAATATTATGTCTTATCCTGAAATATAGAAATGAGATGCGATATCCCGTTTTAAGAAGCATAAAACACAATTGCTACAATATGTAGACATCTGCAAACGCCATTTCCTAGCAAGGAAGTGTCGCATTTACATTCATTTGAAGTGTAGAAGAGCAATGCATAACACTTTGCTATTAACATTATATCTTATCATGAAACATAGAAGTTAGATGAGAAATCGCGTTTTAAGAAGCATTAGAACTCCATTGCTTCGATACGTAGACATCTGCAGACGCTATTTCCTAGCAAGGAAGTGTCGCATTTACATTCTTTTGAAGTGAATACGAGGTATACGTGACACTTCGCAATGAATATTATATCTTATCGTAAAACATAGAAATGTGATGCGATATCTCGTTTTAAGAAGCATTAGAACTCTGTTGCTTCGATACGTAGACATCTGCCATCGCTATATCCTAGCAAGGAAGTGTCGCATTTACCATCATTTGAAGTGAATGCGAGGTATACATAACACTGCACAATGAATATTATATCTTATCATGATACATAGAAATGAGATGCGATATCGCGTTTTAAGCAGCATTAGAACTCTATTGCTACGATACGTAGATATCTGCAGACGCTATTTCCTAGCAAGGAAGTGTCGCATTTACATTCCTTTGAAGTGAATAGGAGGTATACATAACACTCCACAATGAATATTATATATTATCATGAAACATAGAAATGGGATGCGATATCGCGTTTTGTGAAGCACTAGAACTCTATTGCTTCTTACGTAGACAATTGCAAACGCTACTTGCTTGCATGGAAGTGTCGCACTTACATTTTTTTGAAAGGAATACGAGGTATACATGACACTTGGCAATGAATATTATATCTTACCATGAAACATAGTATTGTGGTACGATATGGCGCTTTAACAAGCATTAGAACACAATTGCCTCGATACGTAGACATCTGCAAACGCTAGTTCCTAGCAGGGAAGTGTCGCATTTACATTCATTTGAAGTGAATACGAGGTATACGTGACACTTCGCAATGAATATTATATCTTATCGTAAAACATAGAAATGTGATGCGATATCTCGTTTTAAGAAGCATTAGAACTCTGTTGCTTCGATACGTAGACATCTGCCATCGCTATATCCTAGCAAGGAAGTGTCGCATTTACCATCATTTGAAGTGAATGCGAGGTATACATAACACTGCACAATGAATATTATATCTTCTCATGAAACATAGAAATGAAATGCGATATCGCGTTTTGAGAAGCATTAGAACTTTAATGCTACGATACGCAGACATCTGCAAGCGCTATCTCCTAGCAAGGAAGTGCCGCATTTACATTCATTTGAAGTGTATGCGAGGTATGCATAACACTGCACAATGAATATCATATCTTATCATGAAACATATAAATGAGATGCGATATCGCGATTTAAGATGCATTAGAACTCTATTGCTTCGGTCCGTAGACATCTGCAAACGCTACTTCCTAGCAAGGAAGTATCGCATTTACATTCTTTTGAAGTGAATACGAGGTATGCATAACACTGCACAATGAATACTATATCTTATCATGAAACATAGAAATGAGATGCGATAGCGCGATTTAAGAAGCATTAGAACTCCATTGCTTCGATACGTAGACATCTGCAAACTCTATTTCCTAGCAAGGAAGTGTCGCATTTACATTCAGTTGAAGTGTATGCGCGGTGTACATGACACTTCGCAATGAATATTATATCTTATCATGAAACATAGAAATGAGATGCGATATCGCGTTTTCAGAAGCATTGGAACTTTACTGATACGATACGTACATATCTGGAAACGATATTTCCTAGCAAGGAAGTGCCGCATTTACATTCTTTTGAAGTGTATGCGAGGTATACATGACACTTCGCAATGAATATTATATCTTATCAAGAAATATAGAAATGAGATGCGATATCGCGTTTTAAGAAGCATTAAAACTCAACTGATAGGATACGTAGACATCTGCAAACGCTATTTCCTAGCAAGGAAGTGTCGCATTTACATTCATTTGAAGTGTATGCGAGGTATACAAGACACTTCGCATTGAATATTATATCTTATCATGAAATATAGAAATGAGATGCGATATCGCGTTTTGAGAAGCATTAAAACTCGACGGATAGGATACGTAGCCATCAGCAAACGCTATTTCCTAGGAAGGAAGTGTCGCATTTACATTCTTTTGAAGTGAATACGAGGTATACATAGCACTCCACAATGAATATTATATGTTATCATGTAACGTAGAATTGAGGTGCTATATCGCGATATAGGAAGCATTGGAATACTATTGCTTCGATACGTAGACATCTCCAAACGCTACTTCCTTGCAAGCATGTGTCGCCTTTACATTCTTTTGAAGTGAATACGAGGTATACATAACACTCCACAATGAATATTATATCTTATCATGAAGCATATAACTGAGAAGCTGTATCGCGTTTGAAGAAGCATTAGAACTCTATTGCTACGATACGTAGACATCTGCAGACGCTTTTTCCTGGCAAGGAAGTGTCGCATTTACATACTTTTGAAGTGAATACGAGGTATACATAAAACTCCAGAATGAATATTATATCTTATCATGAAGCATAGAAATGAGATGCGATATGACGTATTCAGAAGGATGAGAATTCTATTACTACGTTACGTAGACAAATGCAGACGCTATTTCCTAGCAAGGAAGTGTCGCATTTACATTCTGTTGAGGTGAATACGACGTATACAAACACTCCACAATGAATATTATATCTTATCATGAAGCATAGAAATAAGATGCGATACGGCGATTTAAGAAGCATTAGAACACTATTGCTTCGATAAGTAGACACCTGCCAACGCTATTACCAAGCAAGGAAGTGTCGCATTTACATTCAGTTGAAGTTTATGCGAGGTATACAAGACACTTCGCAATGAATATTATATCTTATCATGAGGCATAGAAATGAGATGCGATATCGCCATTTGAGAAGCTGTAGAACTCCAATGCTACGATACGTAGACATCTGCATTCGCTATTTCCTAGCATGGAAGTGTCGCATTTACATTCTTTTGAAGTGAATACGAGATATACATAACACTCCACAATGAATATTATATCTTATCATGAAACATAGGAATGATATACATTTTCGCGATTTAAGAAGCATTAGAACTCTATTGCATCGATACGTAGACATCTGCAAACGCTATTTCTCAGCAAGGAAGTGTCACATTTACATTCCTTCGAAGTGAATACGATGTATACCTAACACTCCACAATGATTATTATATCTAATCATGAAACATAGAAATGAGGAGCGATTTCACGTTTTGAGAAGCATTAGAACTCAATTGCTACGATACGTAGACACCTGCAAACGCTATCTCCTAGCAAGGAAGTGTCGTATTTACATTCTTTTGAAGTGAATACAGGGTATACACAACATTGCACAATGAATATTACATCTTATCATGAAACATATAGTTGAGGATCGATTCGCGTTTTAAGAAGCATTAGAACTCTATTGCTTCGCTACGTAAACATCTGCAGACGCTATTAACTAGGAAGGAAGTGTCGCATTTACAATCTATTGAAGTGAATACGACGTATACATAACACTCCAGAATGAATATTATAGCTTATTATGAAACATAGAAATGAGATGCGATATGGCGTTTTAAGAAGCCTTAGAACTCTATTACTACGATACGTAGACATCTGCAGACGCTATTCCCTAGCAAGGAAGTGTCGCATTTACATTCTTTTGAAGTGAATACGAGGTATACATAACACTCCACAATGAATATTATATCCTATCATAAAGCATATAAATGAGGAGCGATTTCGCGTTTTAAGCATTAGAACTCTATTGCTACGATACGTAAACATCTGCAAACGCTAATTCCTAGCAAGGAAGTGTAGCATTTACATTTTTTTGAAGTGTAGACGAGGAATGCGTAACACTTCTTAATGAATATTATATATTATCATGAAACATAGAAATGAGATGCGATATCTCGTTTTAAGAAGCATTATAGCTCTCTTGCTACGATACGTAGACATCTGCAAACGCTATTTCCTAGCATCGAAGTGTCGCGTTTACTTTCTTTAGAAGTGAATACGAGGTATAAATGACACTTCGCAATGAATATTATATCTTATCGTGAGACATACTAATGAGATGCGATATCGCGTTTTAAGAAGCATCAGAACTCTATTGCTTCGAAACGTAGACAACTGCAAACGCTACTTCCTAGCAAGGAAGTCTCGCCCTTTCATTCATTTGAAGTGAAGACTAGGTATACATGACATTTCGCAATGAATATTATATCTTATCATGAAACATAGAAATGAGATGCGACATTTCGTTTTAAGAAGCATTAGAACTCTATTGCTTCGATACGTAGATATCTGCAAACGCTATTTCCTAGCAAGGAAGTGTCGCATTAAAATCTTCTGAAGTAAAAACGTTGTATACGTAGCACTCCACAATGAATATTATAGCTGATCATGAAACATAGGAATGAGATGCAATATCGCGTTTTAAGGAACTATAGAACACTATTGCTTCGATACGTAGACAGCTCCAAACGCTATTTACTAGCAAGGAAGTGTCGCATTTACATTCAATTGAAGTGTATGCGAGGTATACTTGACACTTCGCAATGAATATTATATCTTATCATGGAACATAGAAATGAGACGCGACATCTCGTTTTAAGAAGCATTAGAACTCTATTCCTTCGATACGTAGATATCTGCAAACGCTATTTCCTAGCAAGGAAGTGTCGCATTTACATTCGTTTGAAGTGAATACGAGGTATACATGACACTTCGCAATAGATATTATATCTTATCATGAAACATAGAAATGAGAATCGATATCGCGTTTTAAGAAGCATTAGAATACTATTTCTTCGATACGTAGATATCTGCAAACTCTATTTAATAGCAAGGAAGTGTCGGATTTACATTCTTTTGAAGTGAATACGAGGTATACATGACACGTCGCAATGAATAATATAACTTATCATGGCACATGGAAATGAGATGCGATATCTCGTTTTAGGAAGCATTAGAACTCTATTGCTTCGATACGTAGAAATCTGCCATCGGTACTTCCTAGCAAGGAAGTGTCGCAGTTACATTCTTTTGAAAGGAATACGAGGTATACATGACACTTCGTTCTGAATATTATATCTTCCCATGAAACATAGAAATGAGATGCGATATCGCGTTTTGAGAAGCATTAGAACTTTAATGCTACGATACGCAGACATCTGCAAGCGCTATCTCCTAGCAAGGAAGTGCCGCATTTACATTCATTTGAAGTGTATGCGAGGTATGCATAACACTGCACAATGAATATTATATCTTATCATGAAACATATAAATGAGATGCGATATCGCGATTTAAGATGCATTAGAACTCTATTGCTTCGGTCCGTAGACATCTGCAAACGCTACTTCCTAGCAAGGAAGTATCGCATTTACATTCTTTTGAAGTGAATACGAGGTATGCATAACACTGCACAATGAATACTATATCTTATCATGAAACATAGAAATGAGATGCGATAGCGCGATTTAAGAAGCATTAGAACTCCATTGCTTCGATACGTAGACATCTGCAAACTCTATTTCCTAGCAAGGAAGTGTCGCATTTACATTCAGTTGAAGTGTATGCGCGGTGTACATGACACTTCGCAATGAATATTATATCTTATCATGAAACATAGAAATGAGATGCGATATCGCGTTTTCAGAAGCATTGGAACTTTACTGATACGATACGTATTTATCTGGAAACGATATTTCCTAGCAAGGAAGTGCCGCATTTACATTCTTTTGAAGTGTATGCGAGGTATACATGACACTTCGCAATGAATATTATATCTTATCAAGAAATATAGAAATGAGATGCGATATCGCGTTTTTAGAAGCATTAAAACTCAACTGATAGGATACGTAGACAGCTCCAAACGCTATTTACTAGCAAGGAAGTGTCGCATTTACATTCAATTGAAGTGTATGCGAGGTATACTTGACACTTCGCAATGAATATTATATCTTATCATGGAACATAGAAATGAGACGCGACATCTCGTTTTAAGAAGCATTAGAACTCTATTCCTTCGATACGTAGATATCTGCAAACGCTATTTCCTAGCAAGGAAGTGTCGCATTTACATTCGTTTGAAGTGAATACGAGGTATACATGACACTTCGCAATAGATATTATATCTTATCATTAAACATAGAAATGAGAATCGATATCGCGTTTTAAGAAGCATTAGAATACTATTTCTTCGATACGTAGATATCTGCAAACTCTATTTAATAGCAAGGAAGTGTCGGATTTACATTCTTTTGAAGTGAATACGAGGTATACATGACACGTCGCAATGAATAATATAACTTATCATGGCACATGGAAATGAGATGCGATATCTCGTTTTAGGAAGCATTAGAACTCTATTGCTTCGATACGTAGAAATCTGCCATCGGTACTTCCTAGCAAGGAAGTGTCGCAGTTACATTCTTTTGAAAGGAATACGAGGTATACATGACACTTCGTTCTGAATATTATATCTTCTCATGAAACATAGAAATGAGATGCGATATCGCGTTTTGAGAAGCATTAGAACTTTAATGCTACGATACGCAGACATCTGCAAGCGCTATCTCCTAGCAAGGAAGTGCCGCATTTACATTCATTTGAAGTGTATGCGAGGTATGCATAACACTGCACAATGAATATTATATCTTATCATGAAACATATAAATGAGATGCGATATCGCGATTTAAGATGCATTAGAACTCTATTGCTTCGGTCCGTAGACATCTGCAAACGCTACTTCCTAGCAAGGAAGTATCGCATTTACATTCTTTTGAAGTGAATACGAGGTATGCATAACACTGCACAATGAATACTATATCTTATCATGAAACATAGAAATGAGATGCGATAGCGCGATTTAAGAAGCATTAGAACTCCATTGCTTCGATACGTAGACATCTGCAAACTCTATTTCCTAGCAAGGAAGTGTCGCATTTACATTCAGTTGAAGTGTATGCGCGGTGTACATGACACTTCGCAATGAATATTATATCTTATCATGAAACATAGAAATGAGATGCGATATCGCGTTTTCAGAAGCATTGGAACTTTACTGATACGATACGTACATATCTGGAAACGATATTTCCTAGCAAGGAAGTGCCGCATTTACATTCTTTTGAAGTGTATGCGAGGTATACATGACACTTCGCAATGAATATTATATCTTATCAAGAAATATAGAAATGAGATGCGATATCGCGTTTTTGGAAGCATTAAAACTCAACTGATAGGATACGTAGACAGCTCCAAACGCTATTTACTAGCAAGGAAGTGTCGCATTTACATTCATTTGAAGTGTATGCGAGGTATACAAGACACTTCGCATTGAATATTATATCTTATCATGAAATATAGAAATGAGATGCGATATCGCGTTTCGAGAAGCATTAAAACTCGGCGGATAGGATACGTAGACATCTGCAAACGCTACTTCCTAGCAAGGATGAGTCGCATTTACATTCTTTTGAAGTGAATATGGGGTATACATAACACTGCACAATGAATGTTATATCTTACCATGAAACATGGAAATGAGATGCGATATCTCGTTTTAAGAAGCATTAGAGCTCTATTGGTGCGATACGTAGACATCTGCAAACGCAATTTCAAAGCAAGGAAGTGTCGCATTTACATTCTTTTGAGGTGAATACGAGGTATACATGACACTGCACAAGGTATATTATATCTTATCACGAAATATAGAATGGAGATGCGATTTCACGTTTTAAGAAGCATTAGAACTCTATTGCTACGAAACGTAGACATCTGCAAACGCTATTTCCTAGCAAGGGAGTGTCGCATTTGCATTCATTTGAGGTGTATGCGAGCTATGCAAGACACTGCGCACTGCATATTATATCTTATCATGAAACATAGAAATCATATGCGATATCGCGATTTATGAAGCATTAGAACAGTATTGCTTCGATACGTAAACATCTGGAAACGCGATTTCCAAGAAAGGAAGTGTCGCATTTAAATTCAAATGAAGTGTAGACGTGGAGTACATAACACTTCGCAATGAATACTATATCTTACCACAAAACATAGAAATGAGATGCGATACCGCGTTTCAAGAAGCATTAGAATTCTGTTGCTACGATAAGTAGACATCTGCAAACGCTATTTCCAAGCAAGGAAGTGTCGCATTTACATTCATTCGAAGTGTAGACGAGGAATACATAACACTTCGTAATGAATATTATATCTTATCATGAAACATAGGAATGAGATGCGATATCGCGTTTTAAGAAGCATTAGAAATCTATTGCTTCGATACGTAGACATCTGGAAACGTAATTTTCTAGGAAGGAAGTGTCGGGTTTACATTCTTTTGAAGTGTGTGCAAGGTATACATGACACTTCGCAATGAATATTATATCATATCATGAAACATAGAAATGAGATGCGATGTCGCGATTTAAGAAGCATTAGAACCCTTTCGCTACGATACGTAGACATCTGCAAACGCTACTTCCTAGCAAGGAAGTGTCGCACTTACGGTCATTAAAGTGTATACGAGGTATACGTAACACTTCGCAATGAGTATAATATCTTATCATGAAACATAGACATGAGATGCGATATCGCGATTTAAGTAACACTAGAACACTATTGCTACGATACGTAGACACTTGCAAACGCTATTTCCTAGCAAGGAAGTTTCGCATTTACATTCATTGGAAGTGTATGCGTGGTATACATAACACATCGCAATGAATACTACGTCTTATCGTGAAACATAGAAATGAGATGCGATATCGCCTTTTAGGAAGCATTAGAACCCTATTGCTACGATACGTAGCCATCTGCAAACGCTATTTCCTAGCAAGGAAGTGTAGCATTTACATTCATTGGAAGTGAATACGAGGAGTACACGAAACTTCGCAATTAATATTATATCTTATCATGAAACATAGAAATGAGATGCGATATCCCGCTTCAAGTAGCATTAGAACTCTATTGCTTCGAAACGTAGGCACCTGGAAACGTAGTTTCCTAGAAAGGAAGTGTCGCATTTACATTCTTTTGAAGTGAATACGAGGTATACATGACACGTCGCAATGAATATTATATCTTATCATGAAACATAGAAATGGGATGCGATATAGCCAATTAAGAATCGTTAGAACTCTATTGCTACGATACGTAGACATTTGCAAACGCCATTTCCTAGCAAGGAAGTGTCGCATTTACATTCTTTTAAAGTGAATACGAGGTATACATTACACTTCGCAATGAATATTATATCTCATCATGAAACATAGAAATGAGATGCGATATCCCGTTTCAAGTAGCATTAGAACTCTATTGCTTCGAAACGTAGGCACCTGGAAACGTAGTTTCCTAGAAAGGAAGTGTCGCATTTACATTCTTTTGAAGTGAATACGAGGTATACATGACACGTCGCAATGAATAATATAACTTATCATGGCACATGGAAATGAGATGCGATATCTCGTTTTAGGAAGCATTAGAACTCTATTGCTTCGATACGTAGAAATCTGCCATCGGTACTTCCTAGCAAGGAAGTGTCGCAGTTACACTCTTTTGAAAGGAATACGTGGTATACATGAAACTTCGCAATGAATATTATACCTTATCATGGAACATATAAATGTGATGTGATATCGCGTTTTAAGAAGCATTAGAACTCTATTGCTACGACACGTAGACATCTGCAAACGATATTTCCTAGCAAGGAAGTGTCGCATTTACATTCTTCTGACGTGAATACAAGGTATACATGACACATCGCAATTAATATTATATCTTATCATGAAACATAGAAATGAGATGCGACATCCCGTTCCAAGAAGCATTAGAACTCTATTGCTTCGAAACGTAGGCATCTGCAATCGCTATTTCCTAGCAAGGTAATGTAGCATTTACATTCATTTGAAGTGTATGCGAGGTATAAGTGACTCTTCGCAATGAATATTATATCTTATCATGAAGCATAGAAGTGAGATGCGATATCATGTTTTGAGAAGCATTAGATCTCTATTGCTACGATACATAAACCCCTGCAAACGCTATTTCCTAGCAAGGAAGTGTCGCATTTGCATTCTTTAGAAGTGAGTTCGAGGTATACATGACACTTCGCAATTAATATTATATTTTATCATGAAACATAGAAATGAGATGCGATATCCCGTTTCAAGAATCATTAGAACCCTATTGCTTCGAAACGAAGACATGTGCAGTCGCTATTTCCTAGCAAGGAAGTGTCGCATTTATGTTCTTTTGAAGTGAATGCGAGGTATACATAACATTGCACAATGAATGTTATATATTATCGTGAAACATAGAAATGAGATTCGATATCTCGTTTTAAGAAGTATTAGAACTCTTTTGCTTCGATACGTAGACATCTGCGAACGCTATTTCCTAGCAAGGAAGTGTCGCATTTACATTCATTTGAAGTGTATGCGATGTATACGTGACACTTCGCAATAAATATTATATCTTATCATGAAACATAGAAACGAGATGCGGTTTCGCGTTTTGGGATGTAACAGAAATCTAATGCTACGATACGCAGAAATCTGCAAACGCTATTTCCTAGCAAGGAAGTGTCGCATTTACATTCTTTTGAAGTGTAGGCGAGGAATACATAACACTTCGCAATGAATATTATATCTTATCATGAAACATAGAAATGAGAAGCGATATCGCGCTTTAAGAAGCGTTAGAAATCTATTGCTACGATACGCAGACATCTGCAAACGCTATTTCGTAGCAAGGAAGTGTCGCAATTACATTCCTTTCAAGTGAATACGAGGTATACATGACACTTCGCAATGAATATTATATCTCATCGTGAAACATAGAAATGAGTTGCGATACCTTGTTTTAAGAAGCATTAGAACTCTGCTGCTTCGATACGTAGACATCTGGAAACGTTATTTCCTAGAAAGGAAGTGTCGCATTTTCATTCTTTTGAAGTGAATACAAGGTATACATGACACATCGCAATGAATATTATATCTTATCATGAAACATAGAAATGTGATGCGATATCGCGTTTTGAGAAGCATTAGATCTCTATTGCCACGATACGTAGACATCTGCAAACGCTATTTCGTAGCAAGGAAGTGTCGCATTTACATTCATTTGAAGTGTATGCGATGTATACGTGACACTTCGCAATAAATATCATATCTTATCATGAAACACAGAAATGTAATGCGATATCGCGTTTTGAGATGCAACAGAAATCTAATGCTACGATACGCAGAAATCTGCAAACGCTATTTCCTAGCAAGGAAGTGTCGCATTTACATTCTTTTGAGGTGAATACGAGGTATACATAACACTCCACAATGAATATTATATCTTATCGTGAAACATAGATATGAGATTCGATCTTGATATATAAGAAGCATTAGAAGTCTATTGCTACGATACGTAGACATCTGCAAACGCTATTTCCCAGCAAGGAAGTGTCGCATTTACATTCTTTTGAAGTGAATACGAGGTATACTTAACACTCCACAATGAATATTATATCTTATCATGAAACCAAGGAATGAGGATCGATATCGCATTTTAAGAAGCATTAGAACCCTATTGCTACGATACGTAGACATCTGCAGACGCTATTTTCTAGAAAAGAAGTGTCGCATTTACATTCATTTGAAGTGTATGCGATGTATACGTGACACTTCGCAATAAATATTATATCTTATCATGAATCATAGAAATGTAATGCGATATCGCGTTTTGAGATGCAACAGAAAACTAATGCTACGATACGCAGAAATCTGCAAACGCTATTTCCTAGCAAGGAAGTGTCGCATTTACATTCTTTTGAGGTAAATACGAGGTATAAATAACACTCCACAATGAATATTATATCTTATCGTGAATCATATAAATGTGAAGTGATATCGTGTTTTAAGAAGCATTGGAACTCTATTGCTTCGATACGTAGACATCTGCAATAGCTACTTCCTAGCAAGGAAGTGTCGCATTTACATTCATCTGAAGTGTATGCGAGGAATACATAACACTTCGCAATGAATATTATATGTTATCATGAAACATGGAAATGAGATGCGATATCTCGTTATGAGAAGCAATATAACACGATTGCTGCGATACGTAGACATCTGCAAACGCTATTTCCTAGCATGGAAGTGTCGCATTTACATTCATTTGAAGTGAATAAGAGGAATACATGAAACTTCGCAATGAATATTATACCTTATCATGGAACATATAAATGTGATGTGATATCGCGTTTTAAGAAGCATTAGAACTCTAATGCTACGATACGCAGAAATCTGCAAACGCTATTTCCTAGCAAGGAAGTGTCGCATTTACATTCTTTTGAGGTGAATACGAGGTATACATAACACTCCACAATGAATATTATATCTTATCGTGAAACATAGATATGAGATTCGATCTTGAGATATAAGAAGCATTAGAAGTCTATTGCTACGATACGTAGACATCTGCAAACGCTATTTCCTAGCAAGGAAGTGTCGCATTTACATTCATTTGAAGTGTATGCGAGGTATACATAACACTTCGCAATGAATATTATATGTTGTCATGAATCATAGAAATGAGAAGCGATATCTCGTTATGAGAAGCAATATAACACGATTGCTGCGATACGTAGACATCTGCAAACGCTATTTCCTAGCATGGAAGTGTCGCATTTACATTCATTTGAAGTGTAGGCGAGGAATACATAACACTTCGCAATGAATATTATATCTTATCATGAAACATAGAAATGAGAAGCGATATCGCGCTTTAAGAAGCGTTAGAAATCTATTGCTACGATACGCAGACATCTGCAAACGCTATTTCGTAGCAAGGAAGTGTCGCAATTACATTCCTTTCAAGTGAATACGAGGTATACATGACACTTCGCAATGAATATTATATCTCATCGTGAAACATAGAAATGAGTTGCGATATCTTGTTTTAAGAAGCATTAGAACTCTGCTGCTTCGATACGTAGACATCTGGAAACGTTATTTCCTAGAAAGGAAGTGTCGCATTTTCATTCTTTTGAAGTGAATACAAGGTATACATGACACATCGCAATGAATATTATATCTTATCATGAAACATAGAAATGAGCTGCGGTATCGCGTTTTAAGAAGCATTAGAACTCTATTGCTTCGATACGTAGACATCTGGAAACGCTATTTCCTAGCAAGGATGTGTCTCATTTACACTCATTTGAAGTGTATGCGAGGTATACAAGACACTTCGCAATGAATATTATATCTTATCATAAAACATAGAAATGAGATGCGATATCTCGTTTTAAGAATCAGTAGAACTCTATTGCTACGACACGTAGACATCTGCAAACGCTATTTCCTAGCAAGGAAGTGTCGTATTTACATTCTTTTGAAGTGAATACTGGGTATACATAACACTGCACAATGAATATTATATCTTATCATGAAACATAGAAATGAGATGCGATATGACAATATAAGAAGCATTAGATCTCCTTTGCTTCGATACGTACACATCATCTAACGCTATTCCTAGCAGGGAACAGTAACATTTACATTCCTCTGAAGTGAATACAAGGTATACATGAAACTTCGCAATGCATATTATATCTTATCATGAAACATAGAAATGTGATTGCGATATCGCGTTTTGAGAAGCATTAGATCTCTATTGCCACGATACGTAGACATCTGCAAACGCTATTTTCGTAGCAAGGAAGTGTCGCATTTACATTCATTTGAAGTGTATGCGATGTATACGTGACACTTCGCAATAAATATCATATCTTATCATGAAACACAGAAATGTAATGCGATATCGCGTTTTGAGATGCAACAGAAATCTAATGCTACGATACGCAGAAATCTGCAAAACGCTATTTCCTAGCAAGGGAAGTGTCGCATTTACATTCTTTTGAGGTGAATACGAGGTATACATAACACTCCACAATGAATATTATATCTTATCGTGAAACATAGATATGAGATTCGATCTTGATATATAAGAAGCATTAGAAAGTCTATTGCTACGATACGTAGACATCTGCAAACGCTATTTCCTAGCAAGGAAGTGTCGCATTTACATTCTTTTGAAGTGAATACGAGGTATACTTAACACTCCACAATGAATATTATATCTTATCGTGAATCATATAAATGTGAAGTGATATCGTGTTTTAAGAAGCATTGGAACTCTATTGCTTCGATACGTAGACATCTGGAAACGCTATTTCCTAGCAAGGATGTGTCTCATTTACACTCATTTGAAGTGTATGCGAGGTATACAAGACACTTCGCAATGAATATTATATCTTATCATAAAAACATAGAAATGAGATGCGATATCTCGTTTTAAGAATCAGTAGAACTCTATTGCTACGACACGTAGACATCTGCAAACGCTATTTCCTAGCAAGGAAGTGTCGTATTTACATTCTTTTGAAGTGAATACTGGGTATACATAACACTGCACAATGAATATTATATCTTATCATGAAACATAGAAATGAGATGCGATATGACAATATAAGAAGCATTAGATCTCCTTTGCTTCGATACGTACACATCATCAAACGCTATTTCCTAGCAGGGAACAGTAACATTTACATTCCTCTGAAGTGAATACAAGGTATACATGAAACTTCGCAATGCATATTATATCTTATCATGAAACATAGAAATGTGATGCGATATCGCGTTTTGAGAAGCATTAGAACTCTATTGCCACGATACGTAGACATCTGCAAACGCTATTTCGTAGCAAGGAAGTGTCGCATTTACATTCATTTGAAGTGTATGCGATGTATACGTGACACTTCGCAATAAATATCATATCTTATCGTGAAACACAGAAATGTAATGCGATATCGCGTTTTGAGATGCAACAGAAATCTAATGCTACGATACGCAGAAATCTGCAAACGCTATTTCCTAGCAAGGAAGTGTCGCATTTACATTCTTTTGAGGTGAATACGAGGTATACATAACACTCCACAATGAATATTATATCTTATCGTGAAACATAGATATGAGATTCGATCTTGATATATAAGAAGCATTAGAAGTCTATTGCTACGATACGTAGACATCTGCAAACGCTATTTCCTAGCAAGGAAGTGTCGCATTTACATTCTTTTGAAGTGAATACGAGGTATACTTAACACTCCACAATGAATATTATATCTTATCATGAAACCAAGGAATGAGGATCGATATCGCATTTTAAGAAGCATTAGAACCCTATTGCTACGATACGTAGACATCTGCAGACGCTATTTTCTAGCAAGGAAGTGTCGCATTTACATTCATTTGAAGTGTATGCGATGTATACGTGACACTTCGCAATAAATATTATATCTTATCATGAAACATAGAAACGAGATGCGATTTCGCGTTTTGGGATGTAACAGAAATTTAATGCTACGATACGCAGAAATCTGCAAACGCTATTTCCTAGCAAGGAAGTGTCGCATTTACATTCTTTTGAGGTGAATACGAGGTATAAATAACACTCCACAGTGAATATTATATCTTAACGTGAATCATATAAATGTGAAGTGATATCGCGTTTTAAGAAGCATTGGAACTCTATTGCTTCGATACGTAGACATCTGCAATAGCTACTTCCTAGCAAGGAAGTGTCGCATTTACATTCATCTGAAGTGTATGCGAGGAATACATAACACTTCGCAATGAATATTATATGTCATCATGAAACATGGAAATGAGATGCGATATCTCGTTATGAGAAGCAATATAACACGATTGCTGCGATACGTAGACATCTGCAAACGCTATTTCCTAGCATGGAAGTGTCGCATTTTCATTCATTTGAAGTGAATAAGAGGGATACATGAAACTTCGCAATGAATATTATACCTTATCATGGAACATATAAATGTGATGTGATATCGCGTTTTAAGAAGCATTAGAACTCTATTGCTACGATACGTAGACATCTGCAAACGTTATTTCCTAGCAAGGAAGTGTCGCATTTACATTCTTTTGAGGTAAATACGAGGTATAAATAACACTCCACAATGAATATTATATCTTATCGTGAATCATATAAATGTGAAGTGATATCGTGTTTTAAGAAGCGTTAGAAATCTATTGCTACGATACGCAGACATCTGCAAACGCTATTTCGTAGCAAGGAAGTGTCGCAATTACATTCCTTTCAAGTGAATACGAGGTATACATGACACTTCGCAATGAATATTATAATGTTATCATGAAACATGGAAATGAGATGCGATATCTCGTTATGAGAAGCAATATAACACGATTGCTGCGATACGTAGACATCTGCAAACGCTATTTCCTAGCATGGAAGTGTCCGCATTTACATTCATTTGAAGTGAATGAGAGGAATACATGAAAACTTCGCAATGAATATTATACCTTATCATGGAACATATAAATGTGATGTGATATCGCGTTTTTAAGAAGCATTAGAACTCTATTGCTACGATACGTATACATCTGCAAACGTTATTTCCTAGCAAGGAAGTGTCGCATTTACATTCTTCTGACGTGAATACAAGGTATACATGACACTTCGCAATTAATATTATATCTTATCATGAAACATAGATGAGATGCGACATCCCGTTCCAAGAAGCATTAGAACTCTATTGCTTCGAAACGTAGGCATCTGCAATCGCTATTTCCTAGCAAGGTAATGTAGCATTTACATTCATTTGAAGTGTATGCGAGGTATAAGTGACTCTTCGCAATGAATATTATATCTTATCATGAAGCATAGAAGTGAGATGCGATATCATGTTTTGAGAAGCATTAGATCTCTATTGCTACGATACGTAAACCCCTGCAAACGCTATTTCCTAGCAAGGAAGTGTCGCATTTGCATTCTTTAGAAGTGAGTACGAGGTATACATGACACTTCGCAATTAATATTATATTTTATCATGAAACATAGAAATGAGATGCGATATCCCGTTTCAAGAAGCATTAGAACCCTATTGCTTCGAAACGAAGACATCTGCAGTCGCTATTTCATAGCAAGGAAGTGTCGCATTTATATTCTTTTGAAGTGAATGCGAGGTATATATAACATTGCACAATGAATGTTATATATTATCGTGAAACATAGAAATGAGATTCGATATCTCGTTTTAAGAAGTATTAGAACTCTTTTGCTTCGATACGTAGACATCTGCGAACGCTATTTCCTAGCAAGGAAGTGTCGCATTTACATTCATTTGAAGTGTATGCGATGTATACGTGACACTTCGCAATAAATATTATATCTTATCATGAAACATAGAAACGAGATGCGATTTCGCGTTTTGGGATGTAACAGAAATCTAATGCTACGATACGCAGAAATCTGCAAACGCTATTTCCTAGCAAGGAAGTGTCGCATTTACATTCTTTTGAGGTGAATACGAGGTATAAATAACACTCCACAGTGAATATTATATCTTAACGTGAATCATATAAATGTGAAGTGATATCGCGTTTTAAGAAGCATTGGAGCTCTATTGCTTCGATACGTAGACATCTGCAATAGCTACTTCCTAGCAAGGAAGTGTCGCATTTACATTCATCTGAAGTGTATGCGAGGAATACATAACACTTCGCAATGAATATTATATGTTATCATGAAACATGGAAATGAGATGCGATATCTCGTTATGAGAAGCAATATAACACGATTGCTGCGATACGTAGACATCTGCAAACGCTATTTCCTAGCATGGAAGTGTCGCATTTTCATTCATTTGAAGTGAATAAGAGGGATACATGAAACTTCGCAATGAATATTATACCTTATCATGAAACATATATATGAGATGCGATATCGCGTTTTGAGAAGCATTAGAATTCCAATGCCACGATACGTAGACATCTGCCAACGCTATTTCCTAGCAATGAAGTGTCGCATTTACAATCTTTTGAAGTGAATACGAGGTATACATAACACTCCACAATGAATATTATCATCTTATTATATCATATCTTATCATGAAACACAGAAATGAGATGCGATATGGCGATTTAAGAAGCATTAGAACTCTATTGCTTCGATACGTAGACATCTGTAAACGCTATTTCCTAGCAAGGATGTGTCGCATTTACATTCATCTAAAGTGAATACGTGGTATACATAACACTCCGCAATGAATATTATATCTTATCGTAAAATATAGAAATGAGATGCGATATCTCGGTTTATGAGGCATTAGAACCATGTTGTTTCAATACGTAGACATCTGCCATCGCTATATCCTAGCAAGGAAGTGTCGCATTTACATCCATTTGTAGCGCTTGCGAGGTATAAGCAACACTTCGCAATGAATATTACATCGTATCATGAAACATAGGAATGAGATGCAATATCGCGTTTTAAGTATTATTAGAACAATATTGCTTCGATACGGAGACATCTGCAAACGCTATTTCCTAGCATGGAAGTGTCGCATTTACATTCCTTTGAAGTGAATACGAGGTATACTTAACACTCCACAATGAATATTATATCTTATCATGAAACCAAGGAATGAGGATCGATATCGCATTTTAAGAAGCATTAGAACCCTATTGCTACGATACGTAGACATCTGCAGACGCTATTTTCTAGAAAAGAAGTGTCGCATTTACATTCAGTTGAAGTGTATGCGAGGTATACATGATACTTCGCAATGAATATTATATCTTATCATGAAACACAGAAATGAGATGCGATATGGCGATTTAAGAAACATTAGAACCCTATTGCTTCGATACGTAACCATCTTCAAACGCTATTTCCTTGCAAGTATGTGTCGCATTTACATACTTTTTAAGTGAATACGAGGTACACATGACACTTCGCAAATAATATTATATCTAACCATGAAACATGGAAATGAGATGCGATATCGCGTTTTGAGGAGCATTAGAACTCTATTAGTTCGATACGTAGGCATCTGCAAACGCTACTTCCTAGCAAGGAAGTATCGCATTTACATTCATTTGAAGTGTATGCGAGATATACATAACACTAAACGATGAATATTATACCTTATCACGAACCATAGAAATTAGATGCGATATCGCGATTTAAGAAGTATAAGAACTCTATATCTACGATACGTAGACACCTCCAAACGCTATTTCCTAGCATGGAAGTGTCGCATTTACATTCTTTTGAAGTGAATACGAGGAATACATGACAACTTCGCAATGAATATTATCACTTATCATAAACCATTGAAGTGAGATGCGATATCACGTTTTAAGAAGCATTGGAACTCTATTGCTACGATACGTAGACATCTGCAAGCGCTATTTCGTAGCACGGAGGTGTTGCACTTACATTCTTTTGAAGTGAATTCGATGTATACATGACACTTCGCAATGAATATTATACCTTATCGTGAAACATAGAAATGAGATGCGGTATCCTGTTTTAAGAAGCATTAGAACTCTATTGCTACGATACGTAGATTCTGGAAACGCTATTTCCTAGCACAGAAATGTCGCATTTACATTCTTCTGAAGTGAATACGTGGTATAGATGACACTTCGCAATGAATGTTATATCTTATCATGAAACATAGGAATGAGATGCGGTATCCCGTTTTAAGAAGCATTAGAACTCTATTGTTTCGATACGAAGACATCTGGTAACGCTATTTCCCAGCAAGGAAGTGTCGCATTTACAATCATTTGAAGCGTATGCGAGTTATACATGACAATTCGCAATGAGTATTATATCATATTATGAAACATAGAAATGAGATGCGATATGGCGATTTAAGAAGCATTAGCATTCTACTGCTTCGATACGTAGACATCTGCCAACGCTATTTCCTAGCAGGGAAGAGTCGCATTTACATTCATTTGAAGTGAATACGAGGTATACATAACACCGCACAATTAATATTATATCTTATAGTGAGACATCGAAATGAGATGCTATGTCGCGATTTGAGGAGCATTAGAACCCCATTACTACGATACGTAGACATCTGCAATCGCTATTTCCTAGCACGGAATTGTTGCATTTACGTTCTTTTGAAGTAAATACGAGGTATACATGACACTTCGCAATGAATATTATATCTTATCAGGAAACATAGAAATGAGATGCGACATCTCGTTTTAAGAAGCATTAGAACTCTATTTTTCGGTACCTAAACATCTGATAACGCTATTTCCTAGCAAGGATGTGTCGCATTTACATTCTTTTGAAGTGAATACGAGGTATACATAACACACCACAATGAATATTATATGTTATCATGAAACATAAAAATGAGATGCTATATCTCGTTCTAAGAAGCACTAGAACACTATTTCTGCGATACGTTGACATCTGCAAACGCTATTACCTAGAAATGAAGTGTCTCATTTACATTCATTTGAAGTGTATGCGAGGTATAAGTGACACTTCGCACTGATTATTTTATCTTACCATGAAACATAGGAGTGAGATGCGATATCACGTTTTAAGAAGCATTAGAACTCTATTGCTTCGATACGTAGACATCTGCAAACGCTATTTCATAGCAATGAAGTGTCGCATTTACATTCATTTGAAGTGTATGCGAGGTATAAGTGGCACTTCGCAATGAATATATATCCTATCATGAAACATAGAAATAAGATGCGATATCGCGATATAAGAATCACTACAACTCTATTTCTTCGATACGTATACATCTTTTAAACGCATTTTCCTAGCAAGGAAGTGTCGCATTTACATTCTTTTGATGTGAATACGAGGTATACATGACACTGCGCAAGGAGTATTATATCTAATCATGAAACTTAGAAATGTGATGCGATATCGCGATATAAATAGCATTAGAAACCTATTGCTACTATACGTAGACATCTGCAAACGCTATTTCCTAGAAAGGAAGTGTCGTATTTACATTCATTTGAAGTGTATGCGAGGTAAACATGACACTTCGCAATGAATATTATAACTTATCATGAAACGCAGTATTGAGGTGCGATATGGCCATTTAAGAAGCATTAGAACTCTATTGCAACGATACGTGGACACCTGCAAACGCTATTTCGTAGCACGGAAGCGTCGCAAATACATTCTTTTGGATTGAATACGAGATAAACATGACACTTCGCAATGAATATTATAACTTATCATGAAACACAGAAATGAGATGCGATATGGCGGTTTAAGAAGCATTAGAACTCTATTGCATCGATACGTAGACATCAGCAAACGCTACTTCCTTGCAGGGAAGTGTCGCATTCACATGCTTTTGAAGTGAATACGAGGTATACATAACACCGCACAATTAATATTATATCTTATAGTGAGACATCGAAATGAGATGCTATGTCGCGATTTGAGGAGCATTAGAACCCCATTACTACGATACGTAGACATCTGCAATCGCTATTTCCTAGCACGGAATTGTTGCATTTACGTTCTTTTGAAGTAAATACGGTGGTATACATGACACTTCGCAATGAATATTATATCTTATCAGGAAACATAGAAATGAGATGCGACATCTCGTTTTAAAAAGCATTAGAACTCTATTGTTTCGGTACCTAAACATCTGATAACGCTATTTCCTAGCAAGGAAGTGTCCCATTTACATTCATTTGAAATGTAGACGAGGAATACATAACACTCCACGATGAATATTATACCTTATCACGAAACATAGAAATGAGATGCGATATCGCGATTTAAGAAGCATTAGAACTCTATTGCTTCGATACGTAGATATCGGCAAACGCTATCTCCTAGCAAGGAAGTGTCATATTTAGATTCTTTTGATGTGAATACGAGGTATACATGACACTTCGCAATGAATATTATAACTTATCAGGAAACATAGAAATGAGATGCGATATCGCGTTTTAAGGAGCATTAGGTCTCTATTGCTACGATATATAGATATCTGCAGACGCTATTGCCAAGCAAGGATGTGTCGCATTTACATTCATTTCAAGTGTATGCGAGGTATACGAGACACTTCGCAATGAATACTATATCTTATCATGTAACATAGAAATGAGATGCGATATCGCGTTTTGAGAACATTAGAACTCTACTTCACCTATACGTAGACATCTGCCAACGCTATTTCCTAGCAAGATAGTGTCGCATTTACATTCATTAGAAGCGTATGCGAGGAATACGTAACACTTCGCAATGAATATTATATCTTATCATGAAACGTTGAAATGAGATGGGATTTCTAGTTTTAAGAAGCATTAGAACACTATTGCTTCGATACGTAGACATCTGCCAACGCTATTTCCTAGCAAGAAAGTGTCGCATTTACATTCATTCGAAGCGAATGCGAGGTATAGAAGACACTTCGCAAGGAATATTATATTTTATCATGAAACATAGAAGTGGAATGAGACATCTCGTTTTATGAAGCATTGAAACACTATTGCTTCGATACGTAGACATCTGCAAACGCTATTTCCTAGGAAGGATGTGTCGCATTTACATTCATTTCAAGTGTATGCGAGGTATACGAGGCACTTCGCAATGAATATTATATCTTATCATGTAACATAGAAATGAGATGCGATATCGCGTTTTGAGAACATTAGAACTCTATTGCTTCGACACGTAGACATCTGCAAACGCTATTTCCTAGCAAGGAAGTGTCGCATTTACATTCATTAGAAGCGTATGCGAGGAATACGTAACACTTCGCAATGAATATTATATCTTATCACGAAACGTTGAAATGAGATGCGATATCTAGTTTTAAGAAGCATTAGAACTCTATTGCTTCGATACGTAGACATCTGCAAACGCCATTTCCTAGCAAGGAAGTGTAGCATTTACATTCATTTGAAATGTATGCAAGGTATATGTGACACTTCGCAATGAATATTATATCTTGTCATGAAACATAGAAATGAGATGCGATATCGCGATTTAAAAAGCATTAGGAATCTATTGCTGCGTTACGTAGACATCTGCAAACGCTATTTAATCGCAAGGAAGTTTCGCATTTACATTCTTCTAAAGTGAGTAGGAGGTATACATAACACTCCACAATGAATATTATACCTTATCACGAAACATAGAAATGAAATACGATATCGCGATTTAAGAAGCATTAGATCTCCATTGCTTCGATACAGAGACATCTGCAAACGCTATTTCCTAGCAAGGAAGTATCGCATTTACATTCTTTTGAAGTGAGTACGAGGTATACGTAACACTCCACAATGTATATTATATCTTATCATGAAAGGTTGAAATGAAATGCGATATCTAGATTTAAGAAGCATTAGAACCCTATTGCTATGATACGTAAACATCTGCAAACGCTATTTAATAGCAAGGAAGTGTCGCATTTACATTCATTTGAAGTATATGCGAGGTATAAGTGACACATCGCAATGAATATTATATCTTATCATGAAACATATATATGTGATGCGACATGGCGATTCAATAAATATTAGATCTCTATTGCTTCTATACGTAGACTTCTGCGAATGATATATCCTGGCAAGGAAGTGTCGCATTTACATTCACTTGGAGCGTATGCGAGGTATAAGTGACACTTCGCAATGAATATTATATCGGATCATGGAACATAGATGTGGGATGCGATATCGCGTTTTAAGAAGCATTAGAACTCTATTGCTACGATACGTAGATATCTGGAAACGCAATTTCCTAGCAACGAAGTGTCGTATTTATATTCAGTTGAAGTTTATGCGAGGTATACAAGACACTTCGCATTGAATATTACATCTTATCATGACACATAGAAATGAGATGCTATATCGCGTTTTGAGAAGCATTAAAATCCTAATGCTACGATACATGAGCATCTGCAAACGCTATTTCCTAGCAAGGAAGTGTCGCATTTACATTCCTTCGAAGTGAATGCGAGGTATACATGACACACCACAATGAATATTATACCTTATCACGAAACATAGAAATGAAATGCGATATCGCGATTTGAGAAGCATTAGAACACTATTGCAACGATACATTGACATCTGCAGACGCTATTTCCTAGCAAGGAAGTGTAGCATTTAAAATCTTTTGAAGTGAATACGAGGTAAACACAACACTCCGCAATGAATATTATATCTTATCTCGAAACATAGAAATGAGATGCTATATGGCGATTTAAGAAGCATTAGAACACTAATGCTTCGATACGTAGGCATCTGCAAACGCTACTTCCTAGCAAGGAAGTGTCGCATTTACAATCTTTTGAAAGGAATACGAGGTATACATGACACTCCGCAATGAATACTATATCTTATCGTAAAAGATAGAAATGAGGTGCGATATCGCGTTTTAAGAAGCATTAGAACTCTATTGCTACGATACGTATATATCTGGAAACGCTAATTCCTAGCAAGGAAGTGTCGCATTTACATTCATTCGAAGTGTATGCGAGGTATACATGACACTTCGCAATGGATATTATATCTCATCATGAAACATAGAAATGATGTGCGACATCTCGTTTAAGGAAGCATTAGAACTCTATTGTTTCGATACCCAGTCATCTGGAAACGCTATTTCCTAGCAAGGACGTGTCGCATTTACATTCTTTTGAAGTGAATACGAAGTATACATGACACTCCACAATGAGTATTATATCTTACAATGAAACATAGAAATGAGATGCGAGATCGTGTTTTAAGAAGCATTAGAACTCTATTGCTACGATACGTATATATCTGGAAACGCTAATTCCTAGCAAGGAAGTGTCGCATTTACATTCATTCGAAGTGTATGCGAGGTATACATGACACTTCGCAATGGATATTATATCTCATCATGAAACATAGAAATGATGTGCGACATCTCGTTTAAGGAAGCATTAGAACTCTATTGTTTCGATACCCAGTCATCTGGAAACGCTATTTCCTAGCAAGGACGTGTCGCATTTACATTCTTTTGAAGTGAATACGAAGTATACATGACACTCCACAATGAGTATTATATCTTACAATGAAACATAGAAATGAGATGCGAGATCGTGTTTTAAGAAGCATTAGAACTCTATTGCTACGATACGTATATATCTGGAAACGCTAATTCCTAGCAAGGAAGTTTCGCATTTACATTCATTCGAAGTGTATGCGAGGTATACATGACACTTCGCAATGAATATTATATCTCATCATGAAACATAGAAATGAGGTGCGTCATTTCGTTTAAAGAAGCATTAGAACTCTATTGTTTCGATACCCAGTCATCTGGAATTGCTATTTCCTAGCAAGGACGTGTCGCATTTACATTCTTTTGCAGTGAATACAAGGTATACATGACACATCGCAATGAATATTATATCTTATCATGAAACATAGAAATGAGATGCGATATCGCGTTTTAAGAAGCATTAGAACTCTATTGCTACGATACGTCAGCATCTGCAAACGCTATTTCCTAGCAAGGAAGTGTCGCATTTACATTCTTTTGAAGTGAATATGAGGTATACATGACACTTCGCAATGAGTATTATATATTATCATGAAACATAGAAATGAGATGCGATATCGGGTTTTGAGAATCATTAGAACTCTATTGCTACGATACTTAGACATCTTCAGACGCTATTTCCTAGCAAGGAAGTGTCGCAATTACATTCTTTTGAAGTGAGTGCGAGGTAGACATAACACTCCACAATGAATATTATATCTTATCACGAAACATAGAAATGAGATGCGTTATCCCAATATAAGAAGCAATAGAAATATACTGCTTCGATACGGAGAAATCTGCAAACGCTATTTCTTAGCATGGAAGTGTCGCGTTTACATTCTTTTGAAGGGAATCCGAGGTATACATTATACTTCGCAATGAATATTATATCCTATCATGAAACGTAGAAATGAGATGCGATATCGCGTTTTAAGAAGCATTAGAACGCTATTGCTACGATACATAGACATCTACAAACGCTATTACCTAGCAAGGAAGTGACGCATTTACATTCATTTTGAGTTAAATACGAAGTATAAATGACACTTCGCAATGAATATTATATCTTATCATGAAACAGAAATGGGATGCGATATCTCGTTTTTAGAAGCATTTGAACTCTATTGCAGCGATACGTAAACATCTGCAAACGCTATGTCCTAGCAAGGAAGTGTCGCATTTACATTCTTTTGAAGCGAATACGAGGTATACATAGCTATCCACAATGAATATTATATCTTATCACGAAATATAGAAATGGGTTGGGATATCGCTATTTAAGAAGCATTATATCTCTATTGTTTCGATACGTAGACATCTGGAAACGCTATTTCCTAGCAAGGATGTGTAGCGTTTACATTCTTTTTAAGTGTAGACGAGATATACATAACCCTCCTCAATGAATATTATATCTTATCATGAAACATAGAAATGAGATGCTATATGGCGATTTAAGAAGCATTAGAACACTATTGCTTCGATACGTAGGCATCTGCAAACGCTACTTCCTAGCAAGGAAGTGTCGCATTTACAATCTCTTGAAAGGAATACGAGGTATACATGACACTCCGCAATGAATACTATATCTTATCGTAAAAGATAGAAATGAGGTGCGATATCGCGTTTTAAGAAGCATTAGAACTCTATTGTTTCGATACCCAGTCATCTGGAAACGCTATTTCCTAGCAAGGACGTGTCGCATTTACATTCTTTTGAAATGAATACGAAGTATACATGACACTCCGCAATGAGTATTATATCTTATCATGAAACATAGAAATGAGATGCGATATCGCGTTTTAAGAAGCATTAGAACTCTATTGCTACGATACGTATATATCTGGAAACGCTAATTCCTAGCAAGGAAGTGTCGCATTTACATTCATTCGAAGTGTATGCGAGGTATACATGACACTTCGCAATGAATATTATATCTCATCATGAAACATAGAAATGAGGTGCGACATCTCGTTTAAAGAAGCATTAGAATTCAATTGTTTCGGTACCCAGTCATCTGGAATCGCTATTTCCTAGCAAGGAAGTGTCGCATTTACATTCTTTTGCAGTGAATACAAGGTATACATGACACATCGCAATGAATATTATATCTTATCATGTAACATAGAAATGAGATGCGATATCGCGTTTTGAGAACATTAGAACTCTATTTCACCTATACGTAGACATCTGCCAACGCTATTTCCTAGCAAGATAGTGTCGCATTTACATTCATTAGAAGCGTATGCGAGGAATACGTAACACTTCGCAATGAATATTATATCTTATCATGAAACGTTGAAATGAGATGGGATATCTAGTTTTAAGAAGCATTAGAACACTATTGCTTGGATACGAAGACATCTGCCAACGCTATTTCCTAGCAAGAAAGTGTCGCATTTACAATCATTCGAAGGGAATGCGAGGTATAGAAGACACTTCGCAAGGAATATTATATTTTATCATGAAACATAGAAATGGAATGAGACATCTCGTTTTATGAAGCATTGAAACACTATTGCTTCGATACGTAGACATCTGCAAACGCTATTTCCTAGGAAGGATGTGTCGCATTTACATTCATTTCAAGTGTATGCGAGGTATACGAGGCACTTCGCAATGAATATTATATCTTATCATGTAACATAGAAATGAGATGCGATATCGCGTTTTGAGAACATTAGAACTCTATTGCTTCGACACGTAGACATCTGCAAACGCTATTTCCTAGCAAGGAAGTGTCGCATTTACATTCATTAGAAGCGTATGCGAGGAATACGTAACACTTCGCAATGAATATTATATCTTATCATGAAACGTTGAAATGAGATGCGATATCTAGTTTTAAGAAGCATTAGAACTCTATTGCTTCGATACGTAGACATCTGCAAACGCCATTTCCTAGCAAGGAAGTGTAGCATTTACATTCATTTGAAATGTATGCAAGGTATATGTGACACTTCGCAATGAATATTATATCTTGTCATGAAACATAGAAATGAGATGCGATATCGCGATTTAAAAAGCATTAGGAATCTACTGCTGCGTTACGTAGACATCTGCAAACGCTATTTAATCGCAAGGAAGTTTCGCATTTACATTCTTCTAAAGTGAGTAGGAGGTATACATAACACTCCACAATGAATATTATACCTTATCACGAAACATAGAAATGAAATACGATATCGCGATTTAAGAAGCATTAGATCTCCATTGCTTCGATACAGAGACATCTGCAAACGCTATTTCCTAGCAAGGAAGTATCGCATTTACATTCTTTTGAAGTGAGTACGAGGTATACGTAACACTCCACAATGTATATTATATCTTATCATGAAAGGTTGAAATGAAATGCGATATCTAGATTTAAGAAGCATTAGAACCCTATTGCTACGATACGTAAACATCTGCAAACGCTATTTAATAGCAAGGAAGTGTCGCATTCACATGCTTTTTATATGAATACGAGGTATGCATGACACTTCGCAATGAATATTATATCTTTTCATGAAACATAGAAGTGCGATGCGATATCGCGTTTTAAGAAGCACTAGAACCCTATTGTCTCGATACGTAGACATCTGCAAACGCTCTTTCCTAGCAAGGAAGTGTCGCATTTACATTCATTTGAAGTATATGCGAGGTATAAGTGACACATCGCAATGAATATTATATCTTATCATGAAACATAGATATGTGATGCGACATGGCGATTCAATAAATATTAGATCTCTATTGCTTCTATACGTAGACTTCTGCGAATGATATATCCTGGCAAGGAAGTGTCGCATTTACATTCACTTGGAGCGTATGCGAGGTATAAGTGACACTTCGCAATGAATATTATATCGGATCATGGAACATAGATGTGGGATGCGATATCGCGTTTTAAGAAGCATTAGGACTCTATTGCTGCGATACGTAGATATCTGGAAACGCTATTTTCTAGCAAGGAAGAGTAGCATTTACATTCTTTTGAAGTGAATTCGTGATATACATAACACTTCGCAACGAATATTTTATCTTATCATGAACCATAGAAATGAGATGCGATATCGCGTTTTAAAAAGCATTATAACTCTATTGCTACGATACGTAGATATCTGCAAGCGATATTTTATAGCAAGGAAGTGTCGCATTTACATTCTTTTGAAGTGAATACGAGGTATACATAACACTCCACAATGAATATTATATCTTATCTCGAAACATAGAAATGAGATGCTATATGGCGATTTAAGAAGCATTAGAACACTAATGCTTCGATACGTAGGCATCTGCAAACGCTACTTCCTAGCAAGGAAGTGTCGCATTTACAATCTTTTGAAAGGAATACGAGGTATACATGGCACTCCGCAATGAATACTATATCTTATCGTAAAAGATAGAAATGAGGTGCGATATCGCGTTTTAAGAAGCATTAGAACTCTATTGCTACGATACGTATATATCTGGAAACGCTAATTCCTAGCAAGGAAGTGTCGCATTTACATTCATTCGAAGTGTATGCGAGGTATACATGACACTTCGCAATGGATATTATATCTCATCATGAAACATAGAAATGATGTGCGACATCTCGTTTAAAGAAGCATTAGAACTCTATTGTTTCGATACCCAGTCATCTGGAAACGCTATTTCCTAGCAAGGACGTGTCGCATTTACATTCTTTTGAAGTGAATACGAAGTATACATGACACTCCACAATGAGTATTATATCTTACAATGAAACATAGAAATGAGATGCGAGATCGCGTTTTAAGAAGCATTAGAACTCTATTGCTACGATACGTATATATCTGGAAACGCTAATTCCTAGCAAGGAAGTTTCGCATTTACATTCATTCGAAGTGTATGCGAGGTATACATGACACTTCGCAATGAATATTATATCTCATCATGAAACATAGAAATGAGATGCGATATCGCGTTTTGAGAACATTAGAACTCTATTGCTTCGACACGTAGACATCTGCAAACGCTATTTCCTAGCAAGGAAGTGTCGCATTTACATTCATTAGAAGCGTATGCGAGGAATACGTAACACTTCGCAATGAATATTATATCTTATCATGAAACGTTGAAATGAGATGCGATATCTAGTTTTAAGAAGCATTAGAACTCTATTGCTTCGATACGTAGACATCTGCAAACGCCATTTCCTAGCAAGGAAGTGTAGCATTTACATTCATTTGAAATGTATGCAAGGTATATGTGACACTTCGCAATGAATATTATATCTTGTCATGAAACATAGAAATGAGATGCGATATCGCGATTTAAAAAGCATTAGGAATCTACTGCTGCGTTACGTAGACATCTGCAAACGCTATTTAATCGCAAGGAAGTTTCGCATTTACATTCTTCTAAAGTGAGTAGGAGGTATACATAACACTCCACAATGAATATTATACCTTATCACGAAACATAGAAATGAAATACGATATCGCGATTTAAGAAGCATTAGATCTCCATTGCTTCGATACAGAGACATCTGCAAACGCTATTTCCTAGCAGGGAAGTATCGCATTTACATTCTTTTGAAGTGAGTACGAGGTATACGTAACACTCCACAATGTATATTATATCTTATCATGAAAGGTTGAAATGAAATGCGATATCTAGATTTAAGAAGCATTAGAACCCTATTGCTACGATACGTAAACATCTGCAAACGCTATTTAATAGCAAGGAAGTGTCGCATTCACATGCTTTTTATATGAATACGAGGTATGCATGACACTTCGCAATGAATATTATATCTTTTCATGAAACATAGAAGTGCGATGCGATATCGCGTTTTAAGAAGCACTAGAACCCTATTGTCTCGATACGTAGACATCTGCAAACGCTCTTTCCTAGCAAGGAAGTGTCGCATTTACATTCATTTGAAGTATATGCGAGGTATAAGTGACACATCGCAATGAATATTATATCTTATCATGAAACATAGATATGTGATGCGACATGGCGATTCAATAAATATTAGATCTCTATTGCTTCTATACGTAGACTTCTGCGAATGATATATCCTGGCAAGGAAGTGTCGCATTTACATTCACTTGGAGCGTATGCGAGGTATAAGTGACACTTCGCAATGAATATTATATCGGATCATGGAACATAGATGTGGGATGCGATATCGCGTTTTAAGAAGCACTAGAACTCTATTGCTACGATACGTAGATATCTGGAAACGCTATTTCCTAGCAACGAAGTGTCGTATTTATATTCAGTTGAAGTTTATGCGAGGTATACAAGACACTTCGCATTGAATATTACATCTTATCATGACACATAGAAATGAGATGCTATATCGCGTTTTGAGAAGCATTAAAATCCTAATGCTACGATACGTGAGCATCTGCAAACGCTATTTCCTAGCAAGGAAGTGTCGCATTTACATTCCTTTGAAGTGAATGCGAGGTATACATGACACACCACAATGAATATTATACCTTATCACGAAACATAGAAATGAAATGCGATATCGCGATTTGAGAAGCATTAGAACACTATTGCAACGATACATTGACATCTGCAGACGCTATTTCCTAGCAGGGAAGTGTAGCATTTAAAATCTTTTGAAGTGAATACGAGGTAAACACAACACTCCGCAATGAATATTATATCTTATCTCGAAACATAGAAATGAGATGCTATATGGCGATTTAAGAAGCATTAGAACACTAATGCTTCGATACGTAGGCATCTGCAAACGCTACTTCCTAGCAAGGAAGTGAGCATTTACAATCTTTTGAAAGGAATACGAGGTATACATGACACTCCGCAATGAATACTATATCTTATCGTAAAAGATAGAAATGAGGTGCGATATCGCGTTTTAAGAAGCATTAGAACTCTATTGCTACGATACGTATATATCTGGAAACGCTAATTCCTAGCAAGGAAGTGTCGCATTTACATTCATTCGAAGTGTATGCGAGGTATACATGACACTTCGCAATGGATATTATATCTCATCATGAAACATAGAAATGATGTGCGACATCTCGTTTAAAGAAGCATTAGAACTCTATTGTTTCGATACCCAGTCATCTGGAAACGCTATTTCCTAGCAAGGACGTGTCGCATTTACATTCTTTTGAAGTGAATACGAAGTATACATGACACTCCACAATGAGTATTATATCTTACAATGAAACATAGAAATGAGATGCGAGATCGCGATTTAAGAAGCATTAGAACTCTATTGCTACGATACGTATATATCTGGAAACGCTAATTCCTAGCAAGGAAGTTTCGCATTTACATTCATTCGAAGTGTATGCGAGGTATACATGACACTTCGCAATGAATATTATATCTCATCATGAAACATAGAAATGAGGTGCGACATCTCGTTTAAAGAAGCATTAGAACTCTATTGTTTCGATACCCAGTCATCTGGAATTGCTATTTCCTAGCAAGGACGTGTCGCATTTACATTCTTTTGCAGTGAATACAAGGTATACATGACACATCGCAATGAATATTATATCTTATCATGAAACATAGAAATGAGATGCGATATCGCGTTTTAAGAAGCATTAGAACTCTATTGCTACGTTACGTCAGCATCTGCAAACGCTATTTCCTAGCAAGGAAGTGTCGCATTTACATTCTTTTGAAGTGAATATGAGGTATACATGACACTTCGCAATGAGTATTATATATTATCATGAAACATAGAAATGAGATGCGATATCGGGTTTTGAGAATCATTAGAACTCTATTGCTACGATACTTTGACATCTTCAGACGCTATTTCCTAGCAAGGAAGTGTCGCAATTACATTCTTTTGAAGTGAATGCGAGGTAGACATAACACTCCACAATGAATATTATATCTTATCACGAAACATAGAAATGAGATGCGCTATCCCAATATAAGAAGCAATAGAAATATACTGCTTCGATACGGAGAAATCTGCAAACGCTATTTCTTAGCATGGAAGTGTCGCGTTTACATTCTTTTGAAGGGAATCCGAGGTATACATTATACTTCGCAATGAATATTATATCCTATCATGAAACGTAGAAATGAGATGCGATATCGCGTTTTAAGAAGCATTAGAACGCTATTGCTACGATACGTATATATCTGGAAACGCTAATTCCTAGCAAGGAAGTGTCGCATTTACATTCATTCGAAGTGTATGCGAGGTATACATGACACTTCGCAATGAATATTATATCTCATCATGAAACATAGAAATGAGGTGCGACATCTCGTTTAAAGAAGCATTAGAACTCAATTGTTTCGATACCCAGTCATCTGGAATCGCTATTTCCTAGCAAGGAAGTGTCGCATTTACATTCTATTGCAGTGAATACAAGGTATACATGACACATCGCAATGAATATTATATCTTATCATGAAACATAGAAATGAGATGCGATATCGCGTTTTAAGAAGCATTAGAACTCTATTGCTACGATACGTATATATCTGGAAACGCTAATTCCTAGCAAGGAAGTGTCGCATTTACATTCATTTGAACTGTATGCGATGCATACATGACACTTCGCAATGAATATTATATCTTATCATGAAACACAGAATTGAGATGCTATGTCGCGTTTTAAGAAGCATTAGAACTCTATTGCTACGATACGTAGACATCTGCAAACGCTATTTCCCAGCAAGGAAGTGTCGCACTTACATTCATTTGAAGTGAATACGAGGTACAAATAACACACCACAATGAATATTTTATCTTATCATGAAACATAGAAATGAGATGCGATATCCCATTTTGTGAATCATTAGAACTCTAATGCTACGATACGTAGACATCTGCAAACGCTATTTCCAAGCAAGGAAGTGTCGCATTTACATTCATTTGAACTGTATGCGATGCATACATGACACTGCACGATGTATATTATATCTTATCATGAAACATAGAAATGAGATGCGATATTGCGATTTCAGAAGCATTAGAAACCTATTGCTCGATACGTAGACATCTGCAAACGCTACTTCCTTGCAAGGAAGTGTCGCATTTACATTCTTTTGAAGTGAATACGAGACATACGTGACACTTCGCAATGAATACTATATCCTATCATGGAACATAGAAATGAGATGCGACATCGCGTTATAAGAAGCATTAGAACTAAATTGCTACGATACGTAGACATCTGCAAACGCTATTGCCCAGCAAGGAAGTGTCGCATTTACATTCATTTGATGTGTATGCGAGGTGTAAGTGACACTTCGCAATGAATATTATATCTTATGATGAAACCAAGAAATGAGACGCGAAATCGCTATTTAAGAAGCAACAGATCTCTATTGCTTCAATTCGTAGACATCTGCCAACGCTATTTCCTAGGAAGGAAGTGTCGCATTTACATTCACGTGAAGTGTATGAGAGGTATACATGACACATCGCAATGAATATTATATCTTATCATGAAGCATATAAATGAGAATCGGTTTCGCGTTTTAAGAAGCATTAGAACCCTATTGCTTCGATACGTAAACATCTGCAGTCGTTATTACCTAGGAAGGAAGTGTCGCATTTACAATCTGTTGAAGTGTATACGAGGTATACATAACACTCCAGAATGAATATTATATCTAATCATGAAACATAGAAATGAGATGCGATATGGCGATTTCAGAAGCATTAGAACTCTATTGCTACGATACGTAGACATCTGCAGACGCTATTTCTTAGTAAGGAAGTGTCGCATTTACATTCTTTTGAAGTGAATACGAGGTATACGCAACACTCCACAATGAATATTATATCTTATCATGAAGCATAGGAATGAGGATCGATTTCGCGTTTTATGAAGCATTAGAACTCTATTGCTACGATACGTAGACATCTGCAAACGCTATTTCCTAGCAACGAAGTGTCGCATTTACATTCTCTTCAAATGAGTACGAGGTATACATGAACTTTCGCAGTGAATATTATATCTAATCATGAGACATAGAAATGAGATACGATATGACGATTTAAGAAGCATCAGAACTCTATTGCTTCGATACGTAGACATCTTGAAGCGCAATTTCCTAGCAAGGAAGTGTCGCATTTACAATCTTTTTAAGTGTAGACGGGATATACATAGCCCTCCTCAATGTATATTGTGTCTTATCATGAAACATAGAAATGAGATGCGATATTTTGTTTAAGAAGAATTAGAACGCTATTTCTTCGATACGTAAACATCTGCCAACGCTATGTCCTAGCAGAGAAGTGTCGCATTTACATTCATTTGAAGTGTAGACGAGGAATACATAACACTTCGCAATGAACATTAAATCTTGTCAAGAGACATAGAAGTGAGATGCGATATCGCGTTCTAAGAAGCATTAGAACTCTATTGTTTCGATACGTAGACATCTGCAAACGCTATTTCCTAGCAAGGAAGTGTCGCATTTACATTCATTTGAAGTGTATGCGAGGTATACATGACACTTCGCAATGAATATTATATCTTATTATGAAACATAGAAATGAGATGCGTTATGGCGTTTTAAGAAGCATTAGGACTCTATTGCTGCGATACGTAGATATCTGGAAACGCTATTTTCTAGCAAGGAAGAGTAGCATTTACATTCTTTTGAAGTGAATTCGTGATATACATAACACTTCGCAACGAATATTTTATCTTATCATGAACCATAGAAATGAGATGCGATATCGCGTTTTAAAAAGCATTATAACTCTATTGCTACGATACGTAGATATCTGCAAGCGATATTTTATAGCAAGGAAGTGTCGCATTTACATTCTTTTGAAGTGAATACGAGGTATACATAACACTCCACAATGAATATTATATCTTATCATGAAACATAGAAATGAGATGCGATATCGCGTTTTGAAAATATTTAGAATCCTAATGCTACCATACGTAGACATCTGCAAGCGCTGTTTCCCAGCAAGTAAGTGTCGCATTTGCAATCATTTGAAGTGAATACGTGGAATTCATGACAATCCGCAATGAATATTATATCTTATCATAATACATAGAAATGAGATGCGATATGGCGATTTAAGAAGCATTAGAACTCTATTGCTTCGATACGTAGACATCTGCCAACGCTATTTCCTAGCAAGGAAGTGTAGCATTACATTCTTTTGAAGCGATAACGAGGTATGCATGACACTTTACAATGAATATTGTATCTTATCATGAAACGTAGGAATGAGATGCGATATCGCGTTTTAAGAAGAATTAGAACTCTATTGCTACGATACTTAGATATCTGCAGACGCTATTTCCTAGCAAGGAAGTGTCGCATTTACATTCTTTTGAAGTGTAGACGAGATGTACATAACACTGCACAATAAATATTATATCTTATCATGAAACATAGAAATGGGATGCGATATCCCGATTTTAGAAGCATTAGAAATCTATTGCTTCGATACGTATACATCTGCAAACGGTATTTCCTAGTAAGGAAGTGTCGCATTTACTTTGTTTTGAAGTGAATGCGATGTATACATGACTCTTCGCATTGAATATTGTATCTTATCATGAAACATAGAAATGAGATGCGATATCGCGATTTTAGAAGCATTAGAAATCTATTGCTTCGAAACGTATACGTCTGCAAACGCTATTTCCTAGCAAGGAAGTGTCGCATTTACTTTGTTTTGAAGTGAATACGAGGTATACATGACACTTCGCAATGAACATTGTATCTTATCATGAAACATAGAAATGAGATGCGATATCGCGTTTTAAGAAGTGTTAGAACTCTATTGCTACGATACGTAGACATCTGCAAACGCTATTTCCTATCAAGGAAGTGTCGCATTTACATTCTTCTGAAGCGAATACGAGGTATACACAACACTGCTCAATGAATATTATAACTTAACATGAAACATAGAAATGAGATGCGATATCGCGACTTAAGAAGCATTAGAACTCTATTGCTACGATACGTAGACATCTGCAAACGCTTTTTCGTACCAAGGAAGTGTCGCATTTACATTCCTTTGAAGAGTAGACGAGATATACATAATACTGCACAATGAATATTATATCTTATCATGAAACATAGTAATAAGATGCGATATCGCGTTTTAAGAAGAATGAGAACTCTATTTCTACGATACGTAGTCTTCTGCAGACGCTATTTCCAAGCAAGGAAGTGTCGCATTTACATTTCTTTGAAGTGTATGCGAGGTATACAAGACACTTCGCACTGAATATTATATCTTATCATGAAACATAGAAATGAGATACGATATCGCGTTTTGAGAAGCATTAGAACACTAATGCTACGATACGTAGCCATCTGCAAACGCTATTTCGTAGCAAGGAAGTGTCGCATTTACATTCATTTGAAGTGTGGACGAGGAATACATTACACTTCCCAATGAATAATATATCTTATAATGAAACACAGAAATGAGATGCCATATCTCGCTTTAAGAAGCATAGAACACTATTTCTTCGATACGTAGACATCTACAAACGCTATTTCCTAGCAAGGAAGTGTGGCATTTACATTCTTTTGAGGCGAATACGAGGTATACATTACACCCCACAATGAATATTATATCTTATCATGAAACATAGAAATGCGAAGCGATATCGCGATTCAAGAAATATTAGAACTCTATTGCTTCGATACGTCGACATCTGCAAACGCTATTTCCTAGCAAGGAAGTGTGGCATTTACATTCTTCTGAAGCGTAGACGAGGTATACATAACACTTCGCAATGAATATTATATCTTACCATGAAACGTAGAAATGAGATGCGTTATCGCGTTTGAAGAAGGATTAGAACTCTATTGCTTCGATACGTAGACATCTGGAAACGCTATTTCCTAGCCATGAAGTGTGGCATTTATATTCTTTTGAATTGTAGACGAGACACACGTAACACTTCGCATTGAATATTATGTGTTATCATGTAACATAGAGTTGAGATGCTATATCGCTTTTAAAGAAGCATTAGAACTGTTTTGCTTCGAAACGTAGACATCTGGAAACGCGTTTCCTTGGAAGGAAGTGAGGCATTTACATTCATTGGAAGTGTAGACGCGGAATACATATCACTTCGCAATGAAAATTATATCTTATCATGAAACAGAAATGAGATGCGATATCGCGTCTTAAGAAGCATTAGAACTCTATTGCTTCGATACGCAGACATCTGGAAACGATATTTCCTAGCAAGGAAGTGTCGCATTTACATTCTTTTGAAGTGTAGGCGAGGAATACATAACACTTCGCAATGAATATTATATCTTATCATGAAACATAGAAATGAGAAGCGATATCGCGCTTTAAGAAGCGTTAGAAATCTATTGCTACCATACGCAGACATCTGCAAACGCTATTTGGTAGCAAGGAAGTGTCGCAATTACATTCCTTTCAAGTGAATACGAGGTATACATGACACTTCGCAATGAATATTATATCTCATCGTGAAACATAGAAATGAGTTGCGATATCTTGTTTTAAGAAGCATTAGAACTCTGCTGCTTCGATACGTAGACATCTGGAAACGTTATTTCCTAGAAAGGAAGTGTCGCATTTTCATTCTTTTGAAGTGAATACAAGGTATACATGACACATCGCAATTAATATTATATCTTATCATGAAACATAGAAATGAGCTGCGGTATCGCGTTTTAAGAAGCATTAGAACTCTATTACTTCGATACGTAGACATCTGGAAACGCTATTTCCTAGCAAGGAAGTGTCGCATTTACATTCATTTGAAGTGTATGCGAGGTATACATAACACTTCGCAATGAATATTATATCTTATCATAAAACATAAAAATGAGATGCGATATCTCGTTTTAAGAATCAGTAGAACTCTATTGCTACGACACGTAGACATCTGCAAACGCTATTTCCTAGCAAGGAAGTGTCGTATTTACATTCTTTTGAAGTAAATACTGGGTATACATAACACTGCACAATGTATATTATATCTTATCATGAAACATAGAAATGAGATGCGATATGACAATATAAGAAGCATTAGATCTCCTTTGCTTCGATACGTACACACCATCAAACGCTATTTCCAAGCAAGGAAGTGTCGCATTTACATTCTTTTGAAGTGAATACAAGGTATACATAACACTCCACAATGAATATTATATCTTATCATGACACATAGAAATGATATGCGATATCGCGTTTTGAGAAGCATTAGAACTCTATTGCAAACGATACGTAGACATCTGCAAACGCTATTTAATAGCAAGGAAGTGTCGCGTTTACATTCCTTTGAAGTGAATACGAGGAATACATAACACTCCACAATGAATATTATACCTTATCATGAAACATAGAAATGAGGTTCTATATCGCGATCTAAAAAGCATTAGAAAACTATTGCTTCGACACGGAGACATCTGCAAACTTTATTTCCAAGGAAGGAAGTGTCGCATTTACATTCTTTGGAAGTGAATACGAGGTATACATAACACTACACAATGAATATTATATCTGATCATGAAACATAGAAATGAGATGCGATATGACGATTTAAGAAGCATTAGAACTCTATTGCTTCGATACGCAGACATCTGCAAACGCTATTTCCAAGCAAGGAATTGTCGCATTTACATTCATTTGATGTGAATACGAGGAATACATGAAACTTCGCAATGAATATTATATCTTATCATGAAACATAGAAATGAGATGACATATCCCGTTTCAAGAAGCATTAGAACTCTATTACTTCGATACGTAGACATTTGCAATCGCTATTTCCCAGCAAGGAAGTGTCGCATTTACATTCATTTGAAGTGTATGCGAGGTATACATAACACTTCGCAATGAATATTATATGTTGTCATGAAACATGGAAATGAGAAGCGATATCTCGTTTTAAGAAGCATTATAACACGCTTGCTTCGGTACGTAGACATCTGCAATCGCTACTTCCTAGCAAGGAACTGTCGCATTTACATTCATTTGAAGTGTATGCGAGGTATACATAATACTTCGCAATGAATATTATATCTTATCGTGAAACATAGATATGAGATGCGATCTCGCGATATAAGAAGCATTAGAACTCTATTGCTACGATACGTAGACATCTGCAAACGTTATTTCCTAGCAAGGAAGTGTCGCATTTACATTCATTTGAAGTGTATGCGATGTATACGTGACACTTCGCAATAAATATCATATCTTATCATGAAACACAGAAATGTAATGCGATATCGCGTTTTGAGATGCAACAGAAATCTAATGCTACGATACGCAGAAATCTGCAAACGCTATTTCCTAGCAAGGAAGTGTCGCATTTACATTCTTTTGAGGTGAATACGAGGTATACATAACACTCCACAATGAATATTATATCTTATCGTGAAACATAGATATGAGATTCGATCTTGAGATATAAGAAGCATTAGAAGTCTATTGCTACGATACGTAGACATCTGCAAACGCTATTTCCTAGCAAGGAAGTGTCGCATTTACATTCATTTGAAGTGTATGCGAGGTATACATAACACTTCGCAATGAATATTATATGTTGTCATGAATCATAGAAATGAGAAGCGATATCTCGTTTTAAGAAGCAATATAACACGCTTGCTACGTTACGTAGACATCTGCAAACTCTATTTCCTAGCAAGGAAGTGTCGCATTTACATTCATTTGAAGTGTATGCGATGTATACGTGACACTTCGCAATAAATATTATATCTTATCATGAAACATAGAAATGAGATGCGATATCCCGTTGCAAGAAGCATTAGAACTCTAATGCTTCGATACGTAGACATCTGCAATCGCTACTTCCTAGCAAGGAACTGTCGCATTTACATTCATTTGAAGTGTATGCAAGGTATACATAATACTTCGCAATGAATATTATATCTTATCGTGAAACATAGATATGAGATGCGATCTCGCGATATAAGAAGCATTAGAACTCTATTGCTACGATACGTAGACATCTGCAAACGTTATTTCCTAGCAAGGAAGTGTCGCATTTACATTCATTTGAAGTGTATGCGATGTATACGTGACACTTCGCAATAAATATCATATCTTATCATGAAACACAGAAATGTAATGCGATATCGCGTTTTGAGATGCAACAGAAATCTAATGCTACGATACGCAGAAATCTGCAAACGCTATTTCCTAGCAAGGAAGTGTCGCATTTACATTCTTTTGAGGTGAATACGAGGTATACATAACACTCCACAATGAATATTATATCTTATCGTGAAACATAGATATGAGATTCGATCTTGAGATATAAGAAGCATTAGAAGTCTATTGCTACGATACGTAGACATCTGCAAACGCTATTTCCTAGCAAGGAAGTGTCGCATTTACATTCATTTGAAGTGTATGCGAGGTATACATAACACTTCGCAATGAATATTATATGTTGTCATGAATCATAGAAATGAGAAGCGATATCTCGTTTTAAGAAGCAATATAACACGCTTGCTACGTTACGTAGACATCTGCAAACTCTATTTCCTAGCAAGGAAGTGTCGCATTTACATTCATTTGAAGTGTATGCGATGTATACGTGACACTTCGCAATAAATATTATATCTTATCATGAATAATAGAAATGTAATGCGATATCGCGTTTTGAGATGCAACAGAAAACTAATGCTACGATACGCAGAAATCTGCAAACGCTATTTCCTAGCAAGGAAGTGTCGCATTTACATTCTTTTGAGGTAAATACGAGGTATAAATAACACTCCACAATGAATATTATATCTTATCATTAAACATAGAAATGTGATGTGATATCGCGTTTTAAGAAGCTTTAGAACTCTATTGCTACGATACGTAGACATCTGCAAACGCTATTTCCTTGCAGGGTAGTGTCGCATTTACATTCATTTGAAGTGTATGCGAGGTATACGTAACACTTCGCAATGAATATCATATCTTATCATGAAACACAGAAATGTAATGCGATATCGCGTTTTGAGATGCAACAGAAATCTAATGCTACGATACGCAGAAATCTGCAAACGCTATTTCCTAGCAAGGAAGTGTCGCATTTACATTCTTTTGAGGTGAATACGAGGTATACATAACACTCCACAATGAATATTATATCTTATCGTGAAACATAGATATGAGATTCGATCTTGAGATATAAGAAGCATTAGAACTCAATTGCTACGATACGTAGACATCTGCAAAGGTTATTTCCTAGCAAGGAAGTGTCGCATTTACATTCTTCTGACGTGAATACAAGGTATACATGACACTTCGCAATTAATATTATATCTTATCACGAAACTTAGAAATGAGATGCGACATCTCGTTTTACGAAGCATTAGAACTGTATTGTTTCGATACGTAGACATCTGGAAACGCTATTTCCTAGCAAGGAAGTGTCGCATTTACATTCTTTTGAAGTGAATACGAGGTATACATGTAGCTTCGCAATGAATATTATATCTTATCATGAAACAAAGAAATGAGCTGCGATATCGCGTTTTAAGAAGCATTATAACTCTATTGTTTCGGTACGTAGACATCTGACATCGCTATATCCTAGCAAGGAAGTGTCGCATTTACATTCTTTTGAAGTGAATACGAGGTATACATGACACTTCGCAAAGAATATTATATCTTATCATGAAACATAGAAATGAGATGCGCTATGGCGTTTTAAGAAGCATTTGAAATCTATTGCGACGATACGTAGATAACTACAATCGCTATTTCCTAGCAAGGAAGTGTCGCATTTACATTCATTTGAAGTGTATGCGAGGTATAAGTGACACTTCGCAATGAATATTATATCTTATCATGAAGCATAGAAATGAGATGCGATATCATGTTTTGAGAAGCATTAGATCTCTATTGCTACGATACGTAAACTCCTGCAAGCGCTACTTCCTAGCAAGGAAGTGTCGCATTTACATTCTTTTGAAATGAAAACGAGGTATACATGACACTTCGCAATGAATATTATATCTTATCATGAAACATATATATGAGATGCGATATCGCGTTTTGAGAAGCATTAGAATTCCAATGCCACGATACGTAGACATCTGCCAACGCTATTTCCTAGCAATGAAGTGTCGCATTTACATTCTTTTGAGGTGAATACGAAGTAGACTTAACACTCCACAATGAATATTATATCTTATCATGAAACCAAAATATGAGGATCGTTTTCGCCTTTTAATAAGCATTAGAACTCCTTTGCTACGATACGTAGACATCTGCAAAAGCAATTTCCTAGCAAGGAAGTGTCGCATTTACAATCTTTTGAAGTGAATACGAGGTATACATAACACTCCACAATGAATATTATATCTTATCATGAAACACAGAAATGAGATGCGATATGGCGATTTAAGAAGCATTAGAACTCTATTGCTTCGATACGTAGACATCTGTAAACGCTATTTCCTAGCAAGGAAGTGTCGCATTTACATTCATTTGAAGTGTATGCTTGGTATATATGCCACTACGTAATGAATATTGTACCTTATCACGAAACATAGAAATTAGATGCGATATCGCGATTTAAGAAGCATAAAAACTCTATTGCTACGATACGTAGACACCTGCAAACGCTATTTCGAAGCATGGAAGTGTCGCAAAAACATTCTTTTGGATTGAATACAAGGTAAGCATGACACTCCGCAATGAATATTATAACTTATCATGAAACACAGAAATGAGTTGCGACATCGCGTTATAAGAAGCATTAGAACTCTATTTCTTCGTTACGGAGACATCTGCAAACGCTATTTCCTAGCAAGGAAGTGTCGCATTTACATTCACTTGAAGTGTGTGGGAGGCATAAGTGACACTTCGCAATGATTATTTTATCTTTCCATGAAACATAGAAATGTGATGCGATATTGCGTTTTACGAAACATTAGAACTCTATTGCTACGATACGTAGGCTTCTGCTAACGCTATTTCCTAGGAAGGAAGTGTCGCATTTACATTCTTTTGAGGTGAATACGAAGCAGACATAACACTCCACAATGAATATTATATCTTATCACGAAACATAGTAATGAGATGCGATATCGCGTTTTAAGAAGCATTAGAACTCTATTGCTTCGACACATAGATATCTGCAAACTCTATTTCCTAGCAAGGAAGTGTCGCATTTACTTTCATTTGAAGTGAATACGAGGTATACATAACAATACACAATGATTATTATATCTTATCATGAAACATAGAAATGATATGGAATATGGCGATTTAAGGAGCATTAGAACTCAATTGCTACGACACGTAGACATCTACAAACGGTATTTAATGACAAGAAAGTGTTGCACTTACACTCTTTTGAAGTGAATACGAGGTTATAATAACACTGCACAATGAATATTATATCTCATCATGAAACATAGGAATGGGATGCGATATGGCGATTTAAGAAGCAGTAGATCTCTATTGCTTCGATACGTAGACATCTGCCAACGCTATTTCCTAGTTAGGAAGTGTCGCATTTACATTCTTTGAAGTGAATGCGAGGTATATATAACACACCACAATGAATATTAAATCTTATCATGAAACATAGAAATGAGATGCGATATTGCGATTTAAGAAGCATAGGACCTCTATTGCTTCGATACGCAGACATCTGCCAACACTATTTCCTAGCAGGGAAGTGTCGCATTTCGTTTCGTTTGAAATGACTACGAAGTATACAAACACTGCACGATGAATATTATATCTTATCATGAAACATAGAAATGAGATACGACATCCCGTTTTAAGAAGCATTAGAAATCTACTGCTTCAATACGGAGACATCTGCAAACGCTATTTCCTGGCAAGGAAGTGTTGCATTTACATTCGTTTGAAGTGAATACGATGTATACATGTAACTTCGCAATGAATATCATATCTTATCGTGAAACATATAAATGAGATGCGATATCTCGTTTTGAGAAGCATTAGAACTCTATTGCTTCGATATATAGACATCTGGAATCGCTATTTCCTAGCAAGTATGTGCCGCATTTACATTCTTTTGAAGTGAATACGAGGTATACATAACACTTCGCAATGAATATTATATCTTATCATAACACATAGAGATGTGATGCGATATCGCGTTTTAAGAAGCATTAGAATCCTATTGCTTCTATACGTAGACATCTGCAAACGCTATTTCCTAGCAAGGAAGTGTCGCATTTACATTCTTTTGAAGTGAATTCGAGGTATACATTACACTTCACAATGAATGTTATATCTTATCGTGAAACATAGAAATGAGATGCGACATCTCGTTTTAAGAAGCATAAGAACTCTATGGCATCGATACGTAGACATCTGCAAACGCTAATTCCTAGCAAGGAAGTGTCGCATTTACATTCTTCTGAACTGAATACGAGGTATACATGACACTTCGCAATGGATATTATATAATATCATGAAACAAAGGAATGAGATGCGATATCGCGATTTAAGGAGCATCAGAACTCTATTGCTACGATAAGTAGACATCTGCAAACGCTACTTCTTAGCAAGGAAGTGTCGCATTTACATTCTTTTGAAGTGAAAACGAGGTAAACATGACACTCCACAATGAATATTATATCTTATCATGAAACACAGAAATGAGATGCGATATGGCGATTTAAGAAGCATTAGAACTCTATTGCTTCGATACGTAGACATCTGCAAAAGCAATTTCCTAGCAAGGAAGTGTCGCATTTACAATCTTTTGAAGTGAATACGAGGTATACATAACACTCCACAATGAATATTATATCTTATCATGAAACACAGAAATGAGATGCGATATGGCGATTTAAGAAGCATTAGAACTCTATTGCTTCGATACGTAGACATCTGGAATCGCTATTTCCTAGCAAGTATGTGTCGCATTTACATTCATTTGAAGTGTATGCGAGGTATACATAACACTTCGCAATGAATATTATATCTTATCATAAAACATAAAAATGAGATGCGATATCTCGTTTTAAGAATCAGTAGAACTCTATTGCTACGACACGTAGACATCTGCAAACGCTATTTCCTATCTTATCATGAAACATAGAAATGAGATGCGATATGACAATATAAGAAGCATTAGATCTCCTTTGCTTCGATACGTACACATCATCAAACGCTATTTCCAAGCAAGGAAGTGTCGCATTTACATTCTTTTGAAGTGAATACAAGGTATACATAACACTCCACAATGAATATTATATCTTATCATGACACATAGAAATGATATGCGATATCGCGTTTTGAGAAGCATTAGAACTCTATTGCAAACGATACGTAGACATCTGCAAACGCTATTTAATAGCAAGGAAGTGTCGCGTTTACATTCCTTTGAAGTGAATACGAGGAATACATAACACTCCACAATGAATATTATACCTTATCATGAAACATAGAAATGAGGTTCTATATCGCGATCTAAAAAGCATTAGAAAACTATTGCTTCGACACGGAGACATCTGCAAACTTTATTTCCAAGGAAGGAAGTGTCGCATTTACATTCTTTTGAAGTGAATACGAGGTATACATAACACTACACAATGAATATTATATCTGATCATGAAACATAGAAATGAGATGCGATATGACGATTTAAGAAGCATTAGAACTCTATTGCTTCGATACGCAGACACCTGCAAACGCTATTTCCAAGCAAGGAATTGTCGCATTTACATTCATTTGATGTGAATACGAGGAATACATGAAACTTCGCAATGAATATTATATCTTATCATGAAACATAGAAATGAGATGACATATCCCGTTTCAAGAAGCATTAGAACTCTATTACTTCGATACGTAGACATTTGCAATCGCTATTTCCCAGCAAGGAAGTGTCGCATTTACATTCATTTGAAGTGTATGCGAGGTATACATAACACTTCGCAATGAATATTATATGTTGTCATGAAACATGGAAATGAGAAGCGATATCTCGTTTTAAGAAGCATTATAACACGCTTGCTTCGATACGTAGACATCTGCAAACGCTATTTCCTAGCAAGGAAGTGTCGCATTTACATTCTTTTGAAGTGAATGCGAGGTATACATGACACTTTGCAATTAATATTATATCTTATCATGAAACATAGAAATGAGATGCGATATCCCGTTGCAAGAAGCATTAGAACTCTAATGCTTCGATACGTAGACATCTGCAATCGCTACTTCCTAGCAAGGAACTGTCGCATTTACATTCATTTGAAGTGTATGCGAGGTATACATAATACTTCGCAATGAATATTATATCTTATCGTGAAACATAGATATGAGATGCGATCTCGCGATATAAGAAGCATTAGAACTCTATTGCTACGATACGTAGACATCTGCAAACGTTATTTCCTAGCAAGGAAGTGTCGCATTTACATTCATTTGAAGTGTATGCGATGTATACGTGACACTTCGCAATAAATATCATATCTTATCATGAAACACAGAAATGTAATGCGATATCGCGTTTTGAGATGCAACAGAAATCTAATGCTACGATACGCAGAAATCTGCAAACGCTATTTCCTAGCAAGGAAGTGTCGCATTTACATTCTTTTGAGGTGAATACGAGGTATACATAACACTCCACAATGAATATTATATCTTATCGTGAAACATAGATATGAGATTCGATCTTGAGATATAAGAAGCATTAGAAGTCTATTGCTACGATACGTAGACATCTGCAAACGCTATTTCCTAGCAAGGAAGTGTCGCATTTACATTCATTTGTAGTGTATGCGAGGTATACATAACACTTCGCAATGAATATTATATGTTGTCATGAATCATAGAAATGAGAAGCGATATCTCGTTTTAAGAAGCAATATAACACGCTTGCTACGTTACGTAGACATCTGCAAACTCTATTTCCTAGCAAGGAAGTGTCGCATTTACATTCATTTGAAGTGTATGCGATGTATACGTGACACTTCGCAATAAATATTATATCTTATCATGAAACATAGAAATGAGATGCGATATCCCGTTGCAAGAAGCATTAGAACTCTAATGCTTCGATACGTAGACATCTGCAATCGCTACTTCCTAGCAAGGAACTGTCGCATTTACATTCATTTGAAGTGTATGCAAGGTATACATAATACTTCGCAATGAATATTATATCTTATCGTGAAACATAGATATGAGATGCGATCTCGCGATATAAGAAGCATTAGAACTCTATTGCTACGATACGCAGAAATCTGCAAACGCTATTTCCTAGCAAGGAAGTGTCGCATTTACATTCTTTTGAGGTGAATACGAGGTATACATAACACTCCACAATGAATATTATATCTTATCGTGAAACATAGATATGAGATTCGATCTTGAGATATAAGAAGCATTAGAAGTCTATTGCTACGATACGTAGACATCTGCAAACGCTATTTCCTAGCAAGGAAGTGTCGCATTTACATTCATTTGAAGTGTATGCGAGGTATACATAACACTTCGCAATGAATATTATATGTTGTCATGAATCATAGAAATGAGAAGCGATATCTCGTTTTAAGAAGCAATATAACACGCTTGCTACGTTACGTAGACATCTGCAAACTCTATTTCCTAGCAAGGAAGTGTCGCATTTACATTCATTTGAAGTGTATGCGATGTATACGTGACACTTCGCAATAAATATTATATCTTATCATGAATCATAGAAATGTAATGCGATATCGCGTTTTGAGATGCAACAGAAAACTAATGCTACGATACGCAGAAATCTGCAAACGCTATTTCCTAGCAAGGAAGTGTCGCATTTACATTCTTTTGAGGTAAATACGAGGTATAAATAACACTCCACAATGAATATTATATCTTATCATTAAACATAGAAATGTGATGTGATATCGCGTTTTAAGAAGCTTTAGAACTCTATTGCTACGATACGTAGACATCTGCAAACGCTATTTCCTTGCAGGGAAGTGTCGCATTTACATTCATTTGAAGTGTATGCGAGGTATACGTAACACTTCGCAATGAATATCATATCTTATCATGAAACACAGAAATGTAATGCGATATCGCGTTTTGAGATGCAACAGAAATCTAATGCTACGATACGCAGAAATCTGCAAACGCTATTTCCTAGCAAGGAAGTGTCGCATTTACATTCTTTTGAGGTGAATACGAGGTATACATAACACTCCACAATGAATATTATATCTTATCGTGAAACATAGATATGAGATTCGATCTTGAGATATAAGAAGCATTAGAACTCAATTGCTACGATACGTAGACATCTGCAAAGGTTATTTCCTAGCAAGGAAGTGTCGCATTTACATTCTTCTGACGTGAATACAAGGTATACATGACACTTCGCAATTAATATTATATCTTATCATGAAACATAGAAATGAGATGCTATATCCCGTTCCAAGAAGCATTAGAACTCTATTGCTTCGAAACGTAGGCATCTGCAATCGCTATTTCCTAGCAAGGTAGTGTCGCATTTACATTCATTTGAAGTGTATGCGAGGTATAAGTGACTCTTCGCAATGAATATTATATCTTATCATGAAGCATAGAAGTGAGATGCGATATCATGTTTTGAGAAGCATTAGATCTCTATTGCTACGATACGTAAACCCCTGCAAACGCTATTTCCTAGCAAGGAAGTGCCGCATTTGCATTCTTTTGAAGTGAGTACGAGATATACATGACACTTCGCAATTAATATTATATCTTATCACGAAACTTAGAAATGAGATGCGACATCTCGTTTTACGAAGCATTAGAACTGTATTGTTTCGATACGTAGACATCTGGAAACGCTATTTCCTAGCAAGGAAGTGTCGCATTTACATTCTTTTGAAGTGAATACGAGGTATACATGTAGCTTCGCAATGAATATTATATCTTATCATGAAACAAAGAAATGAGCTGCGATATCGCGTTTTAAGAAGCATTATAACTCTATTGTTTCGGTACGTAGACATCTGACATCGCTATATCCTAGCAAGGAAGTGTCGCATTTACATTCTTTTGAAGTGAATACGAGGTATACATGACACTTCGCAAAGAATATTATATCTTATCATGAAACATAGAAATGAGATGCGCTATGGCGTTTTAAGAAGCATTTGAAATCTATTGCGACGATACGTAGATAACTACAAACGCTATTTCCTAGCAAGGAAGTGTCGCATTTACATTCATTTGAAGTGTATGCGAGGTATAAGTGACACTTCGCAATGAATATTATATCTTATCATGAAGCATAGAAATGAGATGCGATATCATGTTTTGAGAAGCATTAGATCTCTATTGCTACGATACGTAAACTCCTGCAAACGCTACTTCCTAGCAAGGAAGTGTCGCATTTACATTCTTTTGAAATGAAAACGAGGTATACATGACACTTCGCAATGAATATTATATCTTATCATGAAACATATATATGAGATGCGATATCGCGTTTTGAGAAGCATTAGAATTCCAATGCCACGATACGTAGACATCTGCCAACGCTATTTCCTAGCAATGAAGTGTCGCATTTACATTCTTTTGAGGTGAATACGAAGTAGACTTAACACTCCACAATGAATATTATATCTTATCATGAAACCAAAATATGAGGATCGTTTTCGCCTTTTAATAAGCATTAGAACTCCTTTGCTACGATACGTAGACATCTGCAAAAGCAATTTCCTAGCAAGGAAGTGTCGCATTTACAATCTTTTGAAGTGAATACGAGGTATACATAACACTCCACAATGAATATTATATCTTATCATGAAACACAGAAATGAGATGCGATATGGCGATTTAAGAAGCATTAGAACTCTATTGCTTCGATACGTAGACATCTGTAAACGCTATTTCCTAGCAAGGAAGTGTCGCATTTACACTCATTTGAAGTGTATGCGTGGTATATATGCCACTACGCAATGAATATTGTACCTTATCACGAAACATAGAAATTAGATGCGATATCGCGATTTAAGAAGCATAAAAACTCTATTGCTACGATACGTAGACACCTGCAAACGCTATTTCGAAGCATGGAAGTGTCGCAAAAACATTCTTTTGGATTGAATACAAGGTAAACATGACACTCCGCAATGAATATTATAACTTATCATGAAACACAGAAATGAGTTGCGACATCGCGTTATAAGAAGCATTAGAACTCTATTTCTTCGTTACGGAGACATCTGCAAACGCTATTTCCTAGCAAGGAAGTGTCGCATTTACATTCACTTGAAGTGTGTGGGAGGCATAAGTGACACTTCGCAATGATTATTTTATCTTTCCATGAAACATAGAAATGTGATGCGATATTGCGTTTTACGAAACATTAGAACTCTATTGCTACGATACGTAGGCTTCTGCTAACGCTATTTCCTAGGAAGGAAGTGTCGCATTTACATTCTTTTGAGGTGAATACGAAGCAGACATAACACTCCACAATGAATATTATATCTTATCACGAAACATAGTAATGAGATGCGATATCGCGTTTTAAGAAGCATTAGAACTCTATTGCTTCGACACATAGATATCTGCAAACTCTATTTCCTAGCAAGGAAGTGTCGCATTTACTTTCATTTGAAGTGAATACGAGGTATACATAACAATACACAATGATTATTATATCTTATCATGAAACATAGAAATGATATGGAATATGGCGATTTAAGGAGCATTAGAACTCAATTGCTACGACACGTAGACATCTACAAACGGTATTTAATGACAAGAAAGTGTTGCACTTACACTCTTTTGAAGTGAATACGAGGTTATAATAACACTGCACAATGAATATTATATCTCATCATGAAACATAGGAATGGGATGCGATATGGCGATTTAAGAAGCAGTAGATCTCTATTGCTTCGATACGTAGACATCTGCCAACGCTATTTCCTAGTTAGGAAGTGTCGCATTTACATTCTTTGAAGTGAATGCGAGGTATATATAGCACACCACAATGAATATTAAATCTTATCATGAAACATAGAAATGAGATGCGATATTGCGATTTAAGAAGCATAGGACCTCTATTGCTTCGATACGCAGACATCTGCCAACACTATTTCCTAGCAGGGAAGTGTCGCATTTCGTTTCGTTTGAAATGACTACGAAGTATACAAACACTGCACGATGAATATTATATCTTATCATGAAACATAGAAATGAGATACGACATCCCGTTTTAAGAAGCATTAGAAATCTACTGCTTCAATACGGAGACATCTGCAAACGCTATTTCCTGGCAAGGAAGTGTTGCATTTACATTCGTTTGAAGTGAATACGATGTATACATGTAACTTCGCAATGAATATCATATCTTATCGTGAAACATATAAATGAGATGCGATATCTCGTTTTGAGAAGCATTAGAACTCTATTGCTTCGATATATAGACATCTGGAATCGCTATTTCCTAGCAAGTATGTGTCGCATTTACATTCTTTTGAAGTGAATACGAGGTATACATAACACTTCGCAATGAATATTATATCTTATCATGACACATAGAGATGTGATGCGATATCGCGTTTTAAGAAGCATTAGAATCCTATTGCTTCTATACGTAGACATCTGCAAACGCTATTTCCTAGCAAGGAAGTGTCGCATTTACATTCTTTTGAAGTGAATTCGAGGTATACATTACACTTCACAATGAATGTTATATCTTATCGTGAAACATAGAAATGAGATGCGACATCTCGTTTTAAGAAGCATAAGAACTCTATGGCATCGATACGTAGACATCTGCAAACGCTAATTCCTAGCAAGGAAGTGTCGCATTTACATTCTTCTGAACTGAATACGAGGTATACATGACACTTCGCAATGGATATTATATAATATCATGAAACAAAGGAATGAGATGCGATATCGCGATTTAAGGAGCATCAGAACTCTATTGCTACGATAAGTAGACATCTGCAAACGCTACTTCTTAGCAAGGAAGTGTCGCATTTACATTCTTTTGAAGTGAAAACGAGGTAAACATGACACTTCGCAATGAATATTATAACTTATCATGAAACACAGAAATGAGATGCGATATGGCGATTTAAGAAGCATTAGAATTTTATTGCTTCGATACGTAGACATCTGCCAACGCTATTTCCTAGCAATGAAGTGTCGCATTTAAATTCATTTGAAGTGTATGCGAGGTATACAAGACACTTCGCAATGAATATTATATCTTATCATGCAACATAGGAATGATATGCGATATCGCGATATTGGAAGCGTTAGAACTCTATTTCATCGATACGTAGACATCTGCAAACGCTACTTCTTAGCAAGGAAGTGTCGCATTTACATTCTTTTAAAGTGAAAACGAGGTATACATGACACTCCGCAATGAATATTATATCTTATCATGAAACAAAGAAATGAGCTGCGATATCGCGTTTTAAGAAGCATTATAGCTCTATTGTTTCGGTACGTAGACATCTGACATCGCTATATCCTAGCAAGGAAGTGTCGCATTTACATTCTTTTGAAGTGAATACGAGGTATACATGACACTTCGCAAAGAATATTATATCTTATCATGAAACATAGAAATGAAATGCGCTATGGCGTTATAAGAAGCATTTGAAATCTATAGCGACGATACGTAGATAACTGCAAACGCTATTTCCTAGCAAGGAAGTGTCGCATTTACATTCTTTTGAAGTGAATACGAGGTATACATGACACTTCGCAATGAATATTATACCTTATTAGGAAACATTGAAATGAAAAGCGATATCGCGATTTTAGAAGCACTAGAACCCTATTGCTTCGATACGTAGACATCTGCCAAAGCTATTTCCTAGGAAGGATGTGTCGCATTTACATTCATCTAAAGTGAATACGTGGTATACATAACACTCCGCAATGAATATTATATCTTATCGTAAATTATAGAAATGAGATGCGATATCTCGGTTTATGAGGCATTAGAACCATGTTGTTTCAATACGTAGACATCTGCCATCGCTATATCCTAGCAAGGTATTGTCGCATTTACATCCATTTGTAGCGCTTGCGAGGTATAAGCAACACTTCGCAATGAATATTACATCGTATCATGAAACATAGGAATGAGATGCAATATCGCGTTTTAAGTATTATTAGAACAATATTGCTTCGATACGGAGACATCTGCAAACGCTATTTCCTAGCATGGAAGTGTCGCATTTACATTCTTTTGAAGTGAATACGAGGTATACTTAACACTCCACAATGAATATTATATCTTGTCATGAAACATAGAAATGAGATGCGATATCGCGATTTAAAAGGGCACTAGAAATCTATTGGGACGATACGAAGACATCTGCAAACGCTATTTAATAGCAAGGAAGTGTCGCATTTACATTCATTTGAAGTTCATGCGAGGTATAAGTGACACTTCGCAATAAATATTATATCTTATCATGAAACATAGTCGCGATATCGCGTTTTAAGAAGCATTAGATCTCTATTGCTACGATACGTAGACATCTACAAACGCTATTTCCTAGGAAGGAAGTGTCGCATTTACATTCTTTTGAAGTGAATGCGAGGTATACATAGCACTCCACAATGAATATTATATCTTATCATGAAACATAGAAATGTGGAGCAATTTCGCGGCTTAAGAATGTAGAAATCTATTGCTTCGATACGTAGACATCTGCAGACGCTCTTACCTAACAAGGAAGTGTCGCATTTACTATCCTTTGAAGTGAATACGAGGTACACATAACAATCCACAATGAAAATTATATCTTATCATGAAACATATAAATGAGGATCGATTTCGCGTTTTAAGAAGCATTAGAACTCCATTGCTACGATACGTAGACATCTGCAAACGCTAATTCCTAGCAAGCAAGAGTCGCATTTTCAATCTTTTGAAGTGAATACGAGGTATACATAACACTCCACAATGAATATTATATCTTATCATGAAACATAGAAATGAGATGCGATTTCGCGTTTTAAGAAGCATTAGAACTCTATTGCTTCGATGCGGAGACATCTGCAATCGCTACTTCCTAGCAAGGAAGTGTCGCATTTACATTCTTTTGAAGCGCATAGGAAGTATACATAACACTCCACAATGAATATTATATCTTATCATGAAACAGAAATGCGATGCGATATCGCGATTTAAGAGGGATTAGAACTCCATTGCTTCGATACGTAGACATCTGCCAACGCTATTTCCTAGCAAGGAAGTGTTGCGTTTACATTCATTTGAAGTGTATGCCAGGTATACATGACACTTCCTAATGAATGTTATATCTTATAATGAAACATAGAAATGAGATGCGATATGGCGATTTAAGAAGAATTAGAACTCTATTTCTACGATACGTAGATACCTGCGGTCGCTATTTCCTAACAAGGAAGTGTCGCATTTACATTCCTTTGAAGTGAATAAGAGGTATACATGACACATCGCAATGAATATTATATCTTATCATGAAACATAGAAATGAGATGCGATATCTCGTTTTAAGAAGCATTCGAACCCTATTACTTCGATACGTAGACATATGCAAACGCTATTTCCTAGCGAGGAAGTGTCGCGTTTACATTCATTGTAAGTGCATGCGTTGTATACATAACACTTCTCAACGAATATTACAACTTATCATGAAACTTAGAAATGAGATGCGATATCTCGTTTTAAGAAGCACTAGAACTCTATTGCTTCGATACGTAGACATCTGCAAACGTTATATCCAAGCAAGGAAGTGTCGCATTTACATTCTTTTGAAGTGAATTCGAGGAATACATGACACTTCGCAATGAATATTATATCTTATCAAGAAACATAGAAATGTGATGCGACATCCCGTTTTAAGAAGCATTAGAACTCCATTGCTTCGATACGTAGACATCTGGAAACGCTATTTCCTAGCAAGGAAGTGTCGCATTTACATTCTTTTGAGATGAATACGAGGTATACATAACACACCACAATGAATATTATATCCTATCATGAACCATAGGAATGAGATGCGATATCGCGATTTAGCAAGCATTAGAACAATATGGCTTCGATGCGGAGACATCTGCAAACGCTATTTCCTACATGGAAGTGCCGCATTTATATTGTTTTGAAGTGAATACGAGGTATACATAACACTGCACAATGAATATTATATCTTATCATGAAACATAGTAAAGAGATGCGATATGGCGATTTAAGAAGCATTAGAACTCTATTGCTTCGATACGTAGACATCTGCCAACGCTATTTCCTAGCAAGGAAGTGTCGCATTTGCAATCATTTGATGTGAATACGTGGAATTCATGACAATCCGCAATGAATATTATATCTTATCATAATACATAGAAATGAGATGCGATATGGCGATTTAAGAAGCATTAGAACTCTATTGCTTCGATACGTAGACATCTGCAAACGCTTTTTCGTACCAAGGAAGTGTCGCATTTACATTCTTTTGAAGAGTAGACGAGATATACATAATACTGCACAATGAATATTATATCTTATCATGAAACATAGTAATAAGATGCGATATCGCGTTTTAAGAAGAATGAGAACTCTATTTCTACGATACGTAGTCTTCTGCAGACGCTATTTCCAAGCAAGGAAGTGTCGCATTTACATTTCTTTGAAGTGTATGCGAGGTATACAAGACACTTCGCACTGAATATTATATCTTATCATGAAACATAGAAATGAGATACGATATCGCGTTTTGAGAAGCATTAGAACACTAATGCTACGATACGTAGCCATCTGCAAACGCTATTTCGTAGCAAGGAAGTGTCGCATTTACATCCTCTTGATGTGAATACGAGGTATACATAACACTGCACAATATATATTATATCTTATCATGAAACATAGAAATGAGATGCTATATCGCGATTTTAGAAGCATTAGAAAAATATTGCTTCGATACGTAGACATCTCCAAACGCTACTTCCTTGCAAGCATGTGTGGCCTTTACATTCTTTTGAAGTGAATACGAGGTATACATAACACTCCACAATGAATATTATATCTTATCATGAAACATAGGAATGAGATGCGATATCGCGTTATAAGAAGCATTTGAACTCTATTGCCTCGGTGCGTAGACATCTACAAACGCTATTCACTAGCAAGGAAGAGACGCATTTACACTCATTTGAAGTGAATACGAAGTATACATGACACTTCGCAGTGAATATTATATCTTATCATGAAACATAGAAATGAGATGCGACATCTTCTTTTATGAAGCATTAGAACTCTATTGTTTGCATACCTATACATCTGGAAACGCTATTTCCTAGCAAGGAAGTGTCGCATTTACATTCATTTGAAGTGTATGCGAGGTATACATAACACTGCACAATGAATATTATATCTTATCATGAAACGTAGAAATGAGATGCGATATCTCGTTTTAAGAAGCATTAGAACTCTGTTGCTTCCATACGTAGACATCTGCCAACGCTATATCCTAGCAAGGGAGAATCGCATTTACATTCATTTGAATTGTATCCGAGTTATACATGACACTGCGCAATGAGTATTATATCTTATCATGAAACATAGAAATGAGAAGCTATATCTTGATTTAAGAGGCATTAGAACACTATTGCATCTAATCGTAGACATCTGCAAACGCTACTTCCTAGCAATTAAGTGCCGCATTCACCTTCTTTTGTAGTGAGTACGAGGTATACATGACACTTCGCAATGAATATTATATTTCATCATGAAACCTAGAAATGAGATGCGATATTTGGTTTAAGAAGCATTTGAACTCTATTGCTACGATACGTAGACATCAGCAAACGCATTTCCTGTCAAGAAAGTGTCGCATTTACATTCATTTGAAGTGTGGACGAGGAATACATTACACTTCCCAATGAATAGTATATCTTATAATGAAACACAGAAATGAGATGCGATATCTCGCTTTAAGAAGCATAGAACACTATTTCTTCGATACGTAGACATCTACAAACGCTATTTCCTAGCAAGGAAGTGTGGCATTTACATTCATTTGAGGCGAATACGAGGTATACATTACACCCCACAATGAATATTATATCTTATCATGAAACATAGAAATGCGAAGCGATATCGCGATTCAAGAAATATTAGAACTCTATTGCTTCGATACGTCGACATCTGCAAACGCTATTTCCTAGCAAGGAAGTGTGGCATTTACATTCTTCTGAAGCGTAGACGAGGTATACATAACACTTCGCAATGAATATTATATCTTACCATGAAACGTAGAAATGAGATGCGTTATCGCGTTTGAAGAAGGATTAGAACTCTATTGCTTCGATACGTAGACATCTGGAAACGCTATTCCCTAGCCATGAAGTGTGGCATTTATATTCTTTTGAATTGTAGACGAGACACACGTAACACTTCGCATTGAATATTATGTGTTATCATGTAACATAGAGTTGAGATGCTATATCGCTTTTAAAGAAGCATTAGAACTGTTTTGCTTCGAAACGTAGACATCTGGAAACGCGTTTCCTAGGAAGGAAGTGAGGCATTTACATTCATTGGAAGTGTAGACGCGGAATACATATCACTTCGCAATGAAAATTATATCTTATCATGAAACAGAAATGAGATGCGATATCGCGTCTTAAGAAGCATTAGAACTCTATTGCTTCGATACGTAGACATCTGGAAACGATATTTCCTAGCAAGGAAGTGTCGCATTTACATTCTTTTGAAGTGTAGGCGAGGAATACATAACACTTCGCAATGAATATTATATCTTATCATGAAACATAGAAATGAGAAGCGATATCGCGCTTTAAGAAGCGTTAGAAATCTATTGCTACGATACGCAGACATCTGCAAACGCTATTTCGTAGCAAGGAAGTGTCGCAATTACATTCCTTTCAAGTGAATACGAGGTATACATGACACTTCGCAATGAATATTATATCTTATCACGAAACATAGAAATGAGATGCGATATGACAATATAAGAAGCATTAGATCTCCTTTGCTTCGATACGTACACATCATCAAACGCTATTTCCAAGCAAGGAAGTGTCGCATTTACATTCTTTTGAAGTGAATACAAGGTATACATAACACTCCACAATGAATATTATATCTTATCATGACACATAGAAATGATATGCGATATCGCGTTTTGAGAAGCATTAGAACTCTATTGCAAACGATACGTAGACATCTGCAAACGCTATTTAATAGCAAGGAAGTGTCGCGTTTACATTCCTTTGAAGTGAATACGAGGAATACATAACACTCCACAATGAATATTATACCTTATCATGAAACATAGAAATGAGGTTCTATATCGCGATCTAAAAAGCATTAGAAAACTATTGCTTCGACACGGAGACATCTGCAAACTTTATTTCCAAGGAAGGAAGTGTCGCATTTACATTCTTTTGAAGTGAATACGAGGTATACATAACACTACACAATGAATATTATATCTTATCATGAAACATAGAAATGAGATGCGATATGACGATTTAAGAAGCATTAGAACTCTATTGCTTCGATACGCAGACATCTGCAAACGCTATTTCCTAGCAAGGAATTGTCGCATTTACATTCATTTGATGTGAATACGAGGAATACATGAAACTTCGCAATGAATATTATATCTTATCATGAAACATAGAAATGAGATGACATATCCCGTTTCAAGAAGCATTAGAACTCTATTACTTCGATACGTAGACATTTGCAATCGCTATTTCCCAGCAAGGAAGTGTCGCATTTACATTCATTTGAAGTGTATGCGAGGTATACATAACACTTCGCAATGAATATTATATGTTGTCATGAAACATGGAAATGAGAAGCGATATCTCGTTTTAAGAAGCATTATAACACGCTTGCTTCGATACGTAGACATCTGCAAACGCTATTTCCTAGCAAGGAAGTGTCGCATTTACATTCTTTTGAAGTGAATGCGAGGTATACATGACACTTTGCAATTAATATTATATCTTATCATGAAACATAGAAATGAGATGCGATATCCCGTTGCAAGAAGCATTAGAACTCTAATGCTTCGATACGTAGACATCTGCAATCGCTACTTCCTAGCAAGGAACTGTCGCATTTACATTCATTTGAAGTGTATGCGAGGTATACATAATACTTCGCAATGAATATTATATCTTATCGTGAAACATAGATATGAGATGCGATCTCGCGATATAAGAAGCATTAGAACTCTATTGCTACGATACGTAGACATCTGCAAACGTTATTTCCTAGCAAGGAAGTGTCGCATTTACATTCATTTGAAGTGTATGCGATGTATACGTGACACTTCGCAATAAATATCATATCTTATCATGAAACACAGAAATGTAATGCGATATCGCGTTTTGAGATGCAACAGAAATCTAATGCTACGATACGCAGAAATCTGCAAACGCTATTTCCTAGCAAGGAAGTGTCGCATTTACATTCTTTTGAGGTGAATACGAGGTATACATAACACTCCACAATGAATATTATATCTTATCGTGAAACATAGATATGAGATTCGATCTTGAGATATAAGAAGCATTAGAAGTCTATTGCTACGATACGTAGACATCTGCAAACGCTATTTCCTAGCAAGGAAGTGTCGCATTTACATTCATTTGAAGTGTATGCGAGGTATACATAACACTTCGCAATGAATATTATATGTTGTCATGAATCATAGAAATGAGAAGCGATATCTCGTTTTAAGAAGCAATATAACACGCTTGCTACGTTACGTAGACATCTGCAAACTCTATTTCCTAGCAAGGAAGTGTCGCATTTACATTCATTTGAAGTGTATGCGATGTATACGTGACACTTCGCAATAAATATTATATCTTATCATGAAACATAGAAATGAGATGCGATATCCCGTTGCAAGAAGCATTAGAACTCTAATGCTTCGATACGTAGACATCTGCAATCGCTACTTCCTAGCAAGGAACTGTCGCATTTACATTCATTTGAAGTGTATGCGAGGTATACATAATACTTCGCAATGAATATTATATCTTATCGTGAAACATAGATATGAGATGCGATCTCGCGATATAAGAAGCATTAGAACTCTATTGCTACGATACGTAGACATCTGCAAACGTTATTTCCTAGCAAGGAAGTGTCGCATTTACATTCATTTGAAGTGTATGCGATGTATACGTGACACTTCGCAATAAATATCATATCTTATCATGAAACACAGAAATGTAATGCGATATCGCGTTTTGAGATGCAACAGAAATCTAATGCTACGATACGCAGAAATCTGCAAACGCTATTTCCTAGCAAGGAAGTGTCGCATTTACATTCTTTTGAGGTGAATACGAGGTATACATAACACTCCACAATGAATATTATATCTTATCGTGAAACATAGATATGAGATTCGATCTTGAGATATAAGAAGCATTAGAAGTCTATTGCTACGATACGTAGACATCTGCAAACGCTATTTCCTAGCAAGGAAGTGTCGCATTTACATTCATTTGAAGTGTATGCGAGGTATACATAACACTTCGCAATGAATATTATATGTTGTCATGAATCATAGAAATGAGAAGCGATATCTCGTTTTAAGAAGCAATATAACACGCTTGCTACGTTACGTAGACATCTGCAAACTCTATTTCCTAGCAAGGAAGTGTCGCATTTACATTCATTTGAAGTGTATGCGATGTATACGTGACACTTCGCAATAAATATTATATCTTATCATGAATCATAGAAATGTAATGCGATATCGCGTTTTGAGATGCAACAGAAAACTAATGCTACGATACGCAGAAATCTGCAAACGCTATTTCCTAGCAAGGAAGTGTCGCATTTACATTCTTTTGAGGTAAATACGAGGTATAAATAACACTCCACAATGAATATTATATCTTATCATTAAACATAGAAATGTGATGTGATATCGCGTTTTAAGAAGCTTTAGAACTCTACTGCTACGATACGTAGACATCTGCAAACGCTATTTCCTTGCAGGGAAGTGTCGCATTTACATTCATTTGAAGTGTATGCGAGGTATACGTAACACTTCGCAATGAATATCATATCTTATCATGAAACACAGAAATGTAATGCGATATCGCGTTTTGAGATGCAACAGAAATCTAATGCTACGATACGCAGAAATCTGCAAACGCTATTTCCTAGCAAGGAAGTGTCGCATTTACATTCTTTTGAGGTGAATACGAGGTATACATAACACTCCACAATGAATATTATATCTTATCGTGAAACATAGATATGAGATTCGATCTTGAGATATAAGAAGCATTAGAACTCAATTGCTACGATACGTAGACATCTGCAAAGGTTATTTCCTAGCAAGGAAGTGTCGCATTTACATTCTTCTGACGTGAATACAAGGTATACATGACACTTCGCAATTAATATTATATCTTATCATGAAACATAGAAATGAGATGCTATATCCCGTTCCAAGAAGCATTAGAACTCTATTGCTTCGAAACGTAGGCATCTGCAATCGCTATTTCCTAGCAAGGTAGTGTCGCATTTACATTCATTTGAAGTGTTTGCGAGGTATAAGTGACTCTTCGCAATGAATATTATATCTTATCATGAAGCATAGAAGTGAGATGCGATATCATGTTTTGAGAAGCATTAGATCTCTATTGCTACGATACGTAAACCCCTGCAAACGCTATATCCTAGCAAGGAAGTGCCGCATTTGCATTCTTTTGAAGTGAGTACGAGATATACATGACACTTCGCAATTAATATTATATCTTATCACGAAACTTAGAAATGAGATGCGACATCTCGTTCTACGAAGCATTAGAACTGTATTGTTTCGATACGTAGACATCTGGAAACGCTATTTCCTAGCAAGGAAGTGTCGCATTTACATTCTTTTGAAGTGAATACGAGGTATACATGTAGCTTCGCAATGAATATTATATCTTATCATGAAACAAAGAAATGAGCTGCGATATCGCGTTTTAAGAAGCATTATAACTCTATTGTTTCGGTACGTAGACATCTGACATCGCTATATCCTAGCAAGGAAGTGTCGCATTTACATTCTTTTGAAGTGAATACGAGGTATACATGACACTTCGCAAAGAATATTATATCTTATCATGAAACATAGAAATGAGATTCGCTATGGCGTTTTAAGAAGCATTTGAAATCTATTGCGACGATACGTAGATAACTACAAACGCTATTTCCTAGCAAGGAAGTGTCGCATTTACATTCATTTGAAGTGTATGCGAGGTATAAGTGACACTTCGCAATGAATATTATATCTTATCATGAAGCATAGAAATGAGATGCGATATCATGTTTTGAGAAGCATTAGATCTCTATTGCTACGATACGTAAACTCCTGCAAACGCTACTTCCTAGCAAGGAAGTGTCGCATTTACATTCTTTTGAAATGAAAACGAGGTATACATGACACTTCGCAATGAATATTATATCTTATCATGAAACATATATATGAGATGCGATATCGCGTTTTGAGAAGCATTAGAATTCCAATGCCACGATACGTAGACATCTGCCAACGCTATTTCCTAGCAATGAAGTGTCGCATTTACATTCTTTTGAGGTGAATACGAAGTAGACTTAACACTCCACAATGAATATTATATCTTATCATGAAACCAAAATATGAGGATCGTTTTCGCCTTTTAATAAGCATTAGAACTCCTTTGCTACGATACGTAGACATCTGCAAAAGCAATTTCCTAGCAAGGAAGTGTCGCATTTACAATCTTTTGAAGTGAATACGAGGCATACATAACACTCCACAATGAATATTATATCTTATCATGAAACACAGAAATGAGATGCGATATGGCGATTTAAGAAGCATTAGAACTCTATTGCTTCGATACGTAGACATCTGTAAACGCTATTTCCTAGCAAGGAAGTGTCGCATTTACATTCATTTGAAGTGTATGCGTGGTATATATGCCACTACGCAATGAATATTGTACCTTATCACGAAACATAGAAATTAGATGCGATATCGCGATTTAAGAAGCATAAAAACTCTATTGCTACGATACGTAGACACCTGCAAACGCTATTTCGAAGCATGGAAGTGTCGCAAAAACCTTCTTTTGGATTGAATACAAGGTAAACATGACACTCCGCAATGAATATTATAACTTATCATGAAACACAGAAATGAGTTGCGACATCGCGTTATAAGAAGCATTAGAACTCTATTGCTCCGATAAGTAGACATCTGCAAACGCTATTTCCTAGCAAGCATGTGTCGCATATACATTCTTTTTAAGTGAATATGCGGTACACATGACACTTCGCAATTAATATTATGTCTAACCATGAAACATGGAAATGAGATGCGATATCGCGTTTGGAGAAGCATTAAAATTCCAATGCTACGATACGTAGACATCTGCAAACGCTACTTCTTAGCAAGGAAGTGACGCATTTACATTCTTTTGAAGTGACTACTGGGTATACATGACACTTCGTAATGAATGTTATATCTTACCACGAAACATAGGAATGAGATGCAATATCGCGATTTAAGAAGCACTAGAACTCTATTTCTTCGTTACGGAGACATCTGCAAACGCTATTTCCTAGCAAGGAAGTGTCGCATTTACATTCACTTGAAGTGTGTGGGAGGCATAAGTGACACTTCGCAATGATTATTTTATCTTTCCATGAAACATAGAAATGTGATGCGATATTGCGTTTTACGAAACATTAGAACTCTATTGCTACGATACGTAGGCTTCTGCTAACGCTATTTCCTAGGAAGGAAGTGTCGCATTTACATTCTTTTGAGGTGAATACGAAGCAGACATAACACTCCACAATGAATATTATATCTTATCACGAAACATAGTAATGAGATGCGATATCGCGTTTTAAGAAGCATTAGAACTCTATTGCTTCGACAAATAGATATCTGCAAACTCTATTTCCTAGCAAGGAAGTGTCGCATTTACTTTCATTTGAAGTGAATACGAGGTATACATAACAATACACAATGATTATTATATCTTATCATGAAACATAGAAATGATATGGAATATGGCGATTTAAGGAGCATTAGAACTCAATTGCTACGACACGTAGACATCTACAAACGGTATTTAATGACAAGAAAGTGTTGCACTTACACTCTTTTGAAGTGAATACGAGGTTATAATAACACTGCACAATGAATATTATATCTCATCATGAAACATAGGAATGGGATGCGATATGGCGATTTAAGAAGCAGTAGATCTCTATTGCTTCGATACGTAGACATCTGCCAACGCTATTTCCTAGTTAGGAAGTGTCGCATTTACATTCTTTGAAGTGAATGCGAGGTATATATAACACACCACAATGAATATTAAATCTTATCATGAAACATAGAAATGAGATGCGATATTGCGATTTAAGAAGCATAGGACCTCTATTGCTTCGATACGCAGACATCTGCCAACACTATTTCCTAGCAGGGAAGTGTCGCATTTCGTTTCGTTTGAAATGACTACGAAGTATACAAACACTGCACGATGAATACTATATCTTATCATGAAACATAGAAATGAGATACGACATCCCGTTTTAAGAAGCATTAGAAATCTACTGCTTCAATACGGAGACATCTGCAAACGCTATTTCCTGGCAAGGAAGTGTTGCATTTACATTCGTTTGAAGTGAATACGATGTATACATGTAACTTCGCAATGAATATCATATCTTATCGTGAAACATATAAATGAGATGCGATATCTCGTTTTGAGAAGCATTAGAACTCTATTGCTTCGATATATAGACATCTGGAATCGCTATTTCCTAGCAAGTATGTGTCGCATTTACATTCTTTTGAAGTGAATACGAGGTATACATAACACTCCACAATGAATATTATATCTTATCATGAAACACAGAAATGAGATGCGATATGGCGATTTAAGAAGCATTAGAACTCTATTGCTTCGATACGTAGACATCTGTAAACGCTATTTCCTAGCAAGGAAGTGTCGCATTTACATTCATTTGAAGTGTATGCGTGGTATATATGCCACTACGCAATGAATATTGTACCTTATCACGAAACATAGAAATTAGATGCAATATCGCGATTTAAGAAGCATAAAAACTCTATTGCTACGATACGTAGACACCTGCAAACGCTATTTCGAAGCATGAAAGTGTCGCAAAAACATTCTTTTGGATTGAATACAAGGTAAACATGACACTCCGCAATGAATATTATAACTTATCATGAAACACAGAAATGAGTTGCGACATCGCGTTATAAGAAGCATTAGAACTCTATTGCTCCGATAAGTAGACATCTGCAAACGCTATTTCCTAGCAAGCATGTGTCGCATATACATTCTTTTTAAGTGAATACGCGGTACACATGACACTTCGCAATTAATATTATGTCTAACCATGAAACATGGAAATGAGATGCGATATCGCGTTTGGAGAAGCATTAAAATTCCAATGCTACGATACGTAGACATCTGCAAACGCTACTTCTTAGCAAGGAAGTGACGCATTTACATTCTTTTGAAGTGACTACTGGGTATACATGACACTTCGCAATGAATGTTATATCTTACCACGAAACATAGGAATGAGATGCAATATCGTGATTTAAGAAGCACTAGAACTCTATTTCTTCGTTACGGAGACATCTGCAAACGCTATTTCCTAGCAAGGAAGTGTCGCATTTACATTCACTTGAAGTGTGTGGGAGGCATAAGTGACACTTCGCAATGATTATTTTATCTTTCCATGAAACATAGAAATGTGATGCGATATTGCGTTTTACGAAACATTAGAACTCTATTGCTACGATACGTAGGCTTCTGCTAACGCTATTTCCTAGGAAGGAAGTGTCGCATTTACATTCTTTTGAGGTGAATACGAAGCAGACATAACACTCCACAATGAATATTATATCTTATCACGAAACATAGTAATGAGATGCGATATCGCGTTTTAAGAAGCATTAGAACTCTATTGCTTCGACACATAGATATCTGCAAACTCTATTTCCTAGCAAGGAAGTGTCGCATTTACTTTCATTTGAAGTGAATACGAGGTATACATAACAATACACAATGATTATTATATCTTATCATGAAACATAGAAATGATATGGAATATGGCGATTTAAGGAGCATTAGAACTCAATTGCTACGACACGTAGACATCTACAAACGGTATTTAATGACAAGAAAGTGTTGCACTTACACTCTTTTGAAGTGAATACGAGGTTATAATAACACTGCACAATGAATATTAAATCTCATCATGAAACATAGGAATGAGATGCGATATGGCGATTTAAGAAGCAGTAGATCTCTATTGCTTCGATACGTAGACATCTGCCAACGCTATTTCCTAGTTAGGAAGTGTCGCATTTACATTCTTTGAAGTGAATGCGAGGTATATATAACACACCACAATGAATATTAAATCTTATCATGAAACATAGAAATGAGATGCGATATTGCGATTTAAGAAGCATAGGACCTCTATTGCTTCGATACGCAGACATCTGCCAACACTATTTCCTAGCAGGGAAGTGTCGCATTTCGTTTCGTTTGAAATGACTACGAAGTATACAAACACTGCACGATGAATATTATATCTTATCATGAAACATAGAAATGAGATACGACATCCCGTTTTAAGAAGCATTAGAAATCTACTGCTTCAATACGGAGACATCTGCAAACGCTATTTCCTGGCAAGGAAGTGTTGCATTTACATTCGTTTGAAGTGAATACGATGTATACATGTAACTTCGCAATGAATATCATATCTTATCGTGAAACATATAAATGAGATGCGATATCTCGTTTTGAGAAGCATTAGAACTCTATTGCTTCGATATATAGACATCTGGAATCGCTATTTCCTAGCAAGTATGTGTCGCATTTACATTCTTTTGAAGTGAATACGAGGTATACATAACACTTCGCAATGAATATTATATCTTATCATGACACATAGAGATGTGATGCGATATCGCGTTTTAAGAAGCATTAGAATCCTATTGCTTCTATACGAAGACATCTGCAAACGCTATTTCCTAGCAAGGAAGTGTCGCATTTACATTCTTTTGAAGTGAATTCGAGGTATACATTACACTTCACAATGAATGTTATATCTTATCGTGAAACATAGAAATGAGATGCGACATCTCGTTTTAAGAAGCATAAGAACTCTATGGCATCGATACGTAGACATCTGCAAACGCTACTTCCTAGCAAGGAAGTGTCGCATTTACATTCTTCTGAACTGAATACGAGGTATACATGACACTTCGCAATGGATATTATATAATATCATGAAACAAAGGAATGAGATGCGATATCGCGATTTAAGGAGCATCAGAACTCTATTGCTACGATAAGTAGACATCTGCAAACGCTACTTCTTAGCAAGGAAGTGTCGCATTTACATTCTTTTGAAGTGAATACGAGGTATACATAACACTCCACAATGAATATTATATCTTATCGTGAAGCATAGAAATGAGGAGCGATTTCGCGTTTTAAGAAGCATTAGAAATTTATTGCTTCGATACGTAAACATCTGCAGACGCTATTTCTTAGGAAAGAAGTGTGGCATTTACATTCGCTTAAAGTGTAGACGAGGAATACGTAACACTTCGCAATGAATATCATATATTATCATGAGACATAGAAATGATATGCGATTTCGCGTTTTAAGAAGCATTAGAACTCTATTGCTTCGATGCGGAGACATCTGCAATCGCTACTTCCTAGCAAGGAAGTGTCGCATTTACATTCTTTTGAAGCGCATAGGAAGTATACATAACACTCCACAATGAATATTATATCTTATCATGAAACAGAAATGCGATGCGATATCGCGATTTAAGAGGGATTAGAACTCTATTGCTTCGATACGTAGACATCTGCCAACGCTATTTCCTAGCAAGGAAGTGTTGCGTTTACATTCATTTGAAGTGTATGCCAGGTATACATGACACTTCCTAATGAATGTTATATCTTATAATGAAACATAGAAATGAGATGCGATATGGCGATTTAAGAAGAATTAGAACTCTATTGCTACGATACGTAGATACCTGCGGTCGCTATTTCCTAACAAGGAAGTGTCGCATTTACATTCCTTTGAAGTGAATAAGAGGTATACATGACACATCGCAATGAATATTATATCTTATCATGAAACATAGAAATGAGATGCGATATCTCGTTTTAAGAAGCATTCGAACCCTATTACTTCGATACGTAGACACATGCAAACGCTATTTCCTAGCGAGGAAGTGTCGCGTTTACATTCATTGTAAGTGCATGCGTTGTATACATAACACTTCTCAACGAATATTACAACTTATCATGAAACTTAGAAATGAGATGCGATATCTCGTTTTAAGAAGCACTAGAACTCTATTGCTTCGATACGTAGACATCTGCAAACGTTATATCCAAGCAAGGAAGTGTCGCATTTACATTCTTTTGAAGTGAATTCGAGGAATACATGACACTTCGCAGTGAATATTATATCTTATCAAGAAACATAGAAATGTGATGCGACATCCCGTTTTAAGAAGCATTAGAACTCCATTGCTTCGATACGTAGACATCTGGAAACGCTATTTCCTAGCAAGGACGTGTCGCATTTACATTCTTTTGAGATGAATACGAGGTATACATAACACACCACAATGAATATTATATCCTATCATGAACCATAGGAATGAGATGGGATATCGCGATTTAGCAAGCATTAGAACAATATGGCTTCGATGCGGAGACATCTGCAAACGCTATTTCCTACATGGAAGTGCCGCATTTATATTGTTTTGAAGTGAATACGAGGTATACATAACACTGCACAATGAATATTATATCTTATCATGAAACATAGAAAAGAGATGCGATATGGCGATTTAAGAAGCATTAGAACTCTATTGCTTCGATACGTAGACATCTGCCAACGCTATTTCCTAGCAAGGAAGTGTCGCATTTACATTCTTTTGAGATGAATACGAGGTATACATAACACACCACAATGAATATTATATCTTATCATGATCCATAGAAGTGAGATGCGATATCGCGTTTTAAGAAGCATTAGATCTCTATTACATCTAAGCGTAGACATCTGGAAACGTAATTTCCTAGAAAGGAAATGTCGCATTTACATTCATTTGAAGTGTAGACAAGGAATACATAACACATCGCAATGAAAATTATATGTTATCATGAAACATAGAGATGAGATGCGAACACGCGTTTTAAGAAGCATTAGAACTCTATTGCTACAACACGTAGACATCTGCAAACTCTATTTAATAGCAACGAGGTGTCGCATTTACATTCATTAGATGTGTATATGAGGTGGAAGTGACTCTACGCAATGAATATTGTATCTTATCATGAAGCATAGAAATGACATGCGATATCGCGAGTTAAGAAGCAGTAAATCCCTATTGCTCCGATAAGTAGACATCTGCAAACGCTACTTCCTAGCAATGAAGTGTCCCATTTACATTCTTTTCAGATGAATACAAGGAATACATGACACTTCTCAATGAATATTATATCTTATAATGAAGCATAGAAATGAGATGCGATATCTCAATTTAAAAAGCATTAGAACTCTCGCTACGATACGTAGACATCTGCAAACGTTATTTAATAGCAAGGAAGTGTCGCATTTATATTATTTTGAAGTGAATACGAGGTATTCATGACACTTCGCAATCATTATTATACCTTGTCACGAAACATAGAAATGAAATCCGATATCGCGATTTAAGAAGCATTAGAACTCTATTTCTTCGATACGTAGACATCTGCAAACGCTATTTATTAGCAATGAAGTGTCGCATTTACATCCATTTGAAGTGTTTGCGAGGTATAAGTAACACTTCGCAATGAATATTATATCTTATCATGAAACATAGAAATGAGGTGCGATATCGCGATTTAAGGAAGCATTAGAACTCTATTGCTTCGATACTTAGACATCTGCAAACGCTATTTCCTAGCAAGGAAGTGTCGCATTTACATTCTTTTGAAGAGATTACGAAGAATACATGACACTTCACAATGAATATTATATGTTATCATGAAACATAAAAATGAGATGCTATATCGCGTTTTAAGAAGCACTAGAACACTATTGTTTCGATACGTACACATGTGGAAACACTATTTCCTAGAAAAGAAGTGTCGCATTTACATTCTTTTGAAGTGAATACGAGGTATTCATGACACCTCGCAATGAATATTATATCTTATCGTGAAACATACAAATGAGATGCGACATCTCGTTCTAAGAAGCATTAGAACCCTATTGCTTCGATACGTAGACATCTGGAAACGCTACTTCCTAGCAAGGAAGTGTCGCATTCACATTCTCTTGAAGTGAATACGAAGTATACATGATACTTCGCAATGAATATTATATCTTATTATGAAACATGGAAATGTGATGCGATATCTTGTTTTAAGAAGCATTAGAAAACAATTGCTATGACACGGAGACATCTGCAAACGCTATTACCTAGCAAGAAAGTGTCGCATTTACATTCTTTTGACATGAATACGAGGTATACGTAACACTCCACAATGAATATTATACGTTATCACGAAACATAGAAATGAGATGCGATATCGCGATTTAAGAAGCATTAGAACTCGATTGCTTCGATACGTAGACATCTGCAAGCGCTATATCCTAGCAAGGAAGTGGCGCATTTACAGTCATTTGAAGTGTATGCGAGGTATACATGACACTCCACAAAGAATATTATATCTTACCATGAAACATAGAAATGAGATGCGATATCGCGATGTAAGAAGCATTAGTACTCGATTGCTTCGATACGTAGACATCTGGGAACGCTATTTCCTGGAAGGGAAGTGCCGCATTTACATTCTTTTGAAGTGAATACGAAGTATACATGACACTCCGCAATGAATATTATATCTTATCGTAAAACATAGAAATGTGATGGGACATCTCGTTTTAAGAAGCATTAGAACTCTGTTGCTTTGATACGAAGACATCTGCCATCGCTATATCCTAGCAAGGAAGTGTCGCATTTACAATCATTTGAAGTGAATGCGAGGTATACATAACACTGCATAATGAATATTATATATTATCATGATACATAGAAATGAGATGCGATATCGCGATTTAAGAGGCATTAGAACTCTATTGCTTCGCTACGTAGACATCTGCAAACTCTATTACCTAGCAAGGAAATGTCGCATTTACATTCTTTTGAAGTAAATACGAGGTATACATAACAGTGCACTATGTATATTATATCTTATCATGAAACATAGAAATGAGATGCGATATTCCGATTTAAGAAGCACCAGAACTCTGTTGCTCCGATTCGTAGACATCTACAATCGCTATTTCCTGCCAAGGAACTGTCGTATTTATATTGATTTGAAGTGTTGACGAGGTATACATAACATTTCACAATGAATATTATATATTATCTTGAAACATAGAAATGAGATGCGATATCGCGTTTTAAGAAGCGTTAGATCTCTATTGCTTCGATACCTAGACATCTGCAAACGCTATTTCCTAGCAGGGAAGTGCCGCATTTACATTCATTTGAAGTGTAGACGAGAGAAACATAACACCACACAATGAATATTATATCTTATCATGAAACATAGAAATGAGATGCGATATCGCGACTTAAGGGGCAATAGAAATCTATTTCTTCGATTAGTATACATGTGCAAACGCTACTTCCTAGCAAGGAAGTGTCGCATTTACATTCTTTTGAAGTGAATACGAGGTATACATGACACTCCGCAATGAATATTATATCTTATCATGAAACATAGAGATGAGATGCGATATCGCGTTTTAAGAAGAATTAGAACTCTATTGCTACGATACATAGACATCTGCAAACGCTATTTACTAGCAGGAAAGTGACGCATTATCATTCTTTTGAAGTGAATACATGGTATACATAACAATCCACAATGAATATTATATCTTATCATGAAACATAGAAATGAGATGCGATATCGCGTTTTAAGAAGCATTAGAACACTATTGCTTCGACACATAGATATCTGCTAACGCTATTTCCTAGGGAGGAAGTGTCGCATTTACATTCTTTTGAGGTGAATACGAAGCAGACATAACACTCCACAATGAATATTATATCTTATCACGAAACATAGTAATGAGATGCGATATCGCGTTTTAAGAAGCATTAGAACTCTATTGCTTCGACACATAGATATCTGCAAACTCCATTTCCTAGCAAGGAAGTGTCGCATTTACATTCATTTGAAGTGAATACGAGGTATACATAACAATACACAATGATTATTATATCTTATCATGAAACATAGAAATGATATGGAATATGGCGATTTAAGGAGCATTAGAACTCAATTGCTACGACACGTAGACATCTACAAACGGTATTTAATGACAAGAAAGTGTTGCACTTACACTCTTTTGAAGTGAATACGAGGTTATAATAACACTGCACAATGAATATTATATCTTATCATGAAACATAGGAATGAGATGCGATATGGCGATTTAAGAAGCAGTAGATCTCTATTGCTTCGATACGTAGACATCTGCCAACGCTATTTCCTAGTTAGGAAGTGTCGCATTTACATTCTTTGAAGTGAATGCGAGGTATACATAACACACCACAATGAATATTATATCTTATCATGAAACATAGAAATGGGATGCGATATAGCGTTTTATGAAGCGTTAGAACTCTATTGCTACGATACGTAGACATCTGGAATCGCTATTTCCTAGCAAGGGAGTGTGGCATTTACATTCCTTTGAAATGAATACGAGGTACACATGACAATTCGCAATGTATATTATATCTTATCATAAAACATAGGAATGAAATGCGATATCGCAATTTAAGAAGCAAGAGAAATCTACTGCTTCAATTCGGAGACATCTGCAAACGCTATTTAATAGCAAGGAAGTGTCGTATTTACATTCGTTTGAAGTGAATACGAGGTATACATGACACTTCGCAATGAATATTATATCTTATAATGAAACAAAGAAGTGAGATGCGATATCGCGTCTTAAGAGGCATTAGAACTCTACTGCTACAATACTTAGACATCTGCACACATTACTTCCTAGCATGGAAGTGCCGCATTTATATTCTTTTGAAGTGAATACGAGACATACATGACACTTCGCAATGAATCTTATATCTTATCGTGAAACATATATGTGAGATGCGAAATCGCGTTTCAAGAAGCATTAGAACCCTATTGCTCCAATAAGTAGACATCTGCAAACGCTACGTCCTAGCAATGAAGTGTCGCATTTACATTCTTTTGAAGTGAATACGTGGTATACATGACACTTCGCAATGAACATTATATCTTATCATGACACATAGAAATGAGATGCGATATTGCGATTTAAGAAGCATAGGACCTCTATTGCTTCGATACGCAGACATCTGCCAACACTATTTCCTAGCAGGGAAGTGTCGCATTTCGTTTCGTCTGAAGTGACTACGATATATACAAACACTGCACGATGAATATTATATCTTATCATGAAACATAGAAATGAGATGCGACATCTCGTTTTAAGAAGCATTAGAAATCTACTGCTTCAATACGGAGACATCTGGAAACGCTATTTCCTGGCAAGGAAGTGTTGCATTTACATTCGTTTGAAGTGAATACGATGTATACATGTAACTTCGCAATGAATATCATATCTTATCGTGAAACATAGAAATAAGATGCGATATTGCGTTTTAAGAAGCATTAGAACTCTATTGCTGCGATACGTAGACATATGGAAGTGCTACTTCCTAGCAAGGTTGTGTCGCATTTACATTCTTTTGAAAGGAATACGAGGTATACATGTCACTTGGCAATGAATATTATATCTAATCATGAAACATAGAAATGAGATACGATATGGCGAGTTAAGAAGCTTTAGAATTCTATTGCATCGATACGTAGATATCTGGAAACGCTATTTCCTAGCAAGGACGTTTGGCATTAACATTCTTTTGAGGTGAATACGAGGTCTACGTAACACTCCACAATCAATATTATATCTTATTACGAAATATAGAAATGAGATGCGATGTCGCGTCTTAAGAAGCATTAAAACACTGTCGCTTCGATACGTAGACATCTGGAAACGCAATTTCCTAGCACATAAGTGTCGCATTTACATTCTTTTAATGTGAATACGAGGTATAAGTGACACTTCGCAATGATTATTAATATCTTATCATGAAACATAGAAATGCGATGCGACATCTAGATTTAAGAAGCATTAGAACACATTTGTTTCGATACGTTGACATCTGCAAACGCAATTTCCTAGCACATAAGTGTCGCATTTACATTCTTATGATGTGAATACGAGGTATAAGTGACACTTCGCAATGAATATTATATCTTACCATGAAACATAGAAATGAGATGCGATATCGCGTTTTCAGAAGCATTAGATCTCTATTCCTACGATACGTAGACATTTGCAGACGCTACTTCCTAACAGGGAAGTGTCGCATTTACATTCTTATCAAGTGAATACGAGGTATACACGACACTTCGAAATGAATATTATTCCTTATCACGAAACATAGAAATGAGACACAATATCCCGTTTTAAGAAGCATTAGAAATCTATTGCTTCGTTGCGTAGACATCTGCAAACGCTTTCTCCGAGCAATGAAGTGTCGCATTTACATCCATTTAAAGTGTATGCGAGGAATAAGTGACACTTCGCAATGAATACTATATCTTATCAAGAAACATAAAAGTGAGATGCGATATCGCGTTTTAAGAAGAATTAGAACTCTATTGATCCGATACGTAGATATCTGCAAACGCTACTATCTAGCCATGAAGTGTCGCATTTACAAACTTTTGAAGTGAATACGAGGTATACATGACACTTCGCAATGAATATAATATCTCATCATGAAACATAGAAATGAGATGCGATATTGCGATTTAAGAAGCACAGGACCTCTATTGCTTCGATACGTAGGCAACTGCAAACGCTACATACTAGCAAGGAGGTGTCGCATTTACAATCTTTTGAAAGGAAAACGAGGTATGCATGACACTTCGCAATGAATATTATATCTTATTATAAAACATAGTATTGAGATGCGATATCTCGTTAGATGAAGCATTAGAACTCTATTGCTTCGATAAGTAGACATCTGCAACCGCTATTTCCTAGCAAAGAAGAGTCGCATTTGCATCCTTTTCAAGTGAATACGAGGTATACACGACACTTCGAAATGAATATTATTCCTTATCACGAAACATAGAAATGAGATACGATATCCCGTTTTAAGAAGCATTAGAATTCTATTGCTTCGTTACGTAGACATCTGCAAACGCTTTCTCCTAGCATTGAAGTGTCGCATTTACATTCATTTAAAGCGTATGCGAGGAATAAGTGACACTTCGCAATGAATATTATATCTTATCTCGAAACATAGAAATGAGATGCGATATGGCGATTTAAGAGGCATTAGAACTCTATTGCTTAGTTACGTAGACATCTGCAAACGCTACTTTCTAGCAAGGAAGTGTCGCATTTACATTCATTTGAAGTGTATGCGAAGTATACATGACACTTCGCAATGAATATTATATCTTATTATGAAACATAGAAATGTGATGCGTTATGACGATTTAAGAAGCACTAGAATTCTATTGCTCCGATACGTAGACACCTGCAAACGCCATTTCCTAGCAAGGAAGTGTTGCATTTGCAATCATTTGAAGTGTAAACGAGGTATACATGACACTTCGCAATGAATATTATATCTTCTCATGAAACATAGAAATGAGATGCGATATGGCAATTTAAGAAGCATTAGAACTCAATTGCTTCGATACGTAGAAATCTGGAGCAGCTATTGCCTAGCAACGAAGTGTCGCATTGTCATTCATTTGAAGCGTTTACGAGGTATACATAACACTTCGCCGTGATTATTATATCTTATCATGAAACGCAGAAATGAGATGCGATGTCGCGGTTTAAGAAGCATTAGAACTCTATTGCTTCGATTCGTAGACATCTGCAAATGCTACTTCCTAGGAAGGAAGTGTCGCATTTACATTCATTTGAAGTGTATGCGAGGTATACATGACACTTCGCAATGAAAATTATATATTATCATGAAGCATAGAAATGAGATGCGATATGACGATATAAGAAGCATTAGAATTCTATTGCTTCGATTCGTAGAAATCTGCAAACGCTATTTCCTATCAAGGAAGTGTTGCATTTACATTCGTTTGAAGTGAATAGGAGGTAGACATAACACTCCACAATGAATATTATATCTTATCACGAAACATAGAAATCAGATGCGTTATCCCAATATAAGAAGCAATAGAAATATACTGCTTCGATACGGAGAAATTTGCAAACGCTATTTCTTAGCATGGAAGTGTCGCGTTTACATTCTTTTGAAGGGAATCCGAGGTATACATTATACTTCGCAATGAATATTATATCCTATCATGAAACGTAGAAATGAGGTGCGATATCGAGTTTTAAGAAGCATTAGAACTCTATTGCTACGATACGTATATATCTGGAAACGCTAATTCCTAGCAAGGAAGTGTCGCATTTACATTCATTCGAAGTGTATGCGAGGTATACATGACACTTCGCAATGGATATTATATCTCATCATGAAACATAGAAATGAGGTGCGACATCTCGTTTAAAGAAGAATTAGAACTCTATTGTTTCGATACCCAGTCATCTGGAAACGCTATTTCGTAGCAAGGACGTGTCGCATTTACATTCTTTTGAAGTGAATACGAAGTATACATGACACTCCACAATGAGTATTATATCTTATCATGAAACATAGAAATGAGATGCGATATCGCGTTTTAAGAAGCATTAGAACTCTATTGCTACGCTGCGTAGACACCCGGAAGCGCTATTTCCTACCAAGGAAGTGTCGCAATTTATATTCATTTGAAGTGTAGACAAGATATACATAACACCACACAATGAATATTATATCTTATCATGAAGCATAGAAATGAGACGCGATGTCGCGATTTAAGAAGCATTAGAACTCGATTGCTTCGATACGTAGACATCTGCAAGCGCTATATCCTAGCAAGGAAGTGGCGCATTTACAGTCATTTGAAGTGTATGCGAGGTATACATGACACTCCACAAAGAATATTATATCTTACCATGAAACATAGAAATGAGATGCGATATCGCGATGTAAGAAGCATTAGTACTCGATTGCTTCGATACGTAGACATCTGGGAACGCTATTTCCTGGAAGGGAAGTGCCGCATTTACATTCTTTTGAAGTGAATACGAAGTATACATGACACTCCGCAATGAATATTATATCTTATCGTAAAACATAGAAATGTGATGGGACATCTCGTTTTAAGAAGCATTAGAACTCTGTTGCTTTGATACGAAGACATCTGCCATCGCTATATCCTAGCAAGGAAGTGTCGCATTTACAATCATTTGAAGTGAATGCGAGGTATACATAACACTGCATAATGAATATTATATATTATCATGATACATAGAAATGAGATGCGATATCGCGATTTAAGAGGCATTAGAACTCTATTGCTTCGCTACGTAGACATCTGCAAACTCTATTACCTAGCAAGGAAATGTCGCATTTACATTCTTTTGAAGTAAATACGAGGTATACATAACAGTGCACTATGTATATTATATCTTATCATGAAACATAGAAATGAGATGCGATATTCCGATTTAAGAAGCACCAGAACTCTGTTGCTCCGATTCGTAGACATCTACAATCGCTATTTCCTGCCAAGGAACTGTCGTATTTATATTGATTTGAAGTGTTGACGAGGTATACATAACATTTCACAATGAATATTATATATTATCTTGAAACATAGAAATGAGATGCGATATCGCGTTTTAAGAAGCGTTAGATCTCTATTGCTTCGATACCTAGACATCTGCAAACGCTATTTCCTAGCAGGGAAGTGCCGCATTTACATTCATTTGAAGTGTAGACGAGAGAAACATAACACCACACAATGAATATTATATCTTATCATGAAACATAGAAATGAGATGCGATATCGCGACTTAAGGGGCAATAGAAATCTATTTCTTCGATTAGTATACATGTGCAAACGCTACTTCCTAGCAAGGAAGTGTCGCATTTACATTCTTTTGAAGTGAATACGAGGTATACATGACACTCCGCAATGAATATTATATCTTATCATGAAACATAGAGATGAGATGCGATATCGCGTTTTAAGAAGAATTAGAACTCTATTGCTACGATACATAGACATCTGCAAACGCTATTTACTAGCAGGAAAGTGACGCATTATCATTCTTTTGAAGTGAATACGAGGTACACATAGCACTGCACAATGAATATTATATCTTATTATGAAACACAGAAATGAGATGCGATATCGCGAATTAGGAAGCATTAGGACTCTATTGCTTCGATACCTAAACATCTGCAAACGCTATTTCCAAGCACGGAAGTGTCGCATTTACATTCTCTTGAAAGGAATACGAGGTATACATGACACTTCGTAATGAATATTATATCTAATCATGAGACATAGAAATGAGATGCGATATCGCGAATTAAGAAGCATTAGAACTCTATTGCTTCGATACGCAGAAATCTGCAGTCGCTATTGCCTAGTAAGGAAGTGTCGCATTAACATTCATTTGAAGTGTATATGAGGTATACATAACACTTCGCGGTGAATATTATATCTTATCATGAATGCAGAAATGAGATGCGATATCGCGGTTTAAGAAGCATTAGAAATCTATTGTTTCGATACGTAGACATCTGGAAACGTTATTTCCTAGCAAGGAAGTGTCGCATTTACATTCTTTTGAGGTGAATACGGGGTATACATAACGCTGCACAATGAATATTATATCTAACCATGAAACATGGAAATGAGATGCGATATCGCCAATTAAGGTGCATTAGAACTCTACTTCTTCGATACGTACACATCTGCAAACGCTATTTCCTAGCAAGGAAGTGTCGCATTTACATTCATTTGAAGTGTGAACGAGGTATACATGACACTTGGCAATGAATATTATATCTTATCATGAAGCATAGAAATGAGATGCGATATCGTGTTTTGAGAAGCATTAGAACTCTATTGCTACGATACCTAGACATCTGCAAACGCTATTTCCTAGCAGGGAAGTGCCGCAGTTACATTCATTTGAAGTGTAGACGATATAAACATAACACTGCACAATGAATATTATATCTCATCATGAAACATAGAAATGAGATGCGATATCGCGATTTAAGCAGCATTCGAACTCTACTGCTTCGATACGTTGACACCTGGCAATACTATCTCCTAGCAAGAAAGTGTCGCATTTACATACTTTTGAAGCCAATACTTGGTATACAAAACACTGCACAATGAATATTATATCTTATCATGAAACATAGAAATGAGATGCGATATGACGATTTACGAAGCATTAGAATTCTATTTCTTCGATACGTAGACATCTACAAACGCTATTTCCTAGCAAGGAAGTGTCGCAATTACATTCATTTGAAGTGTACACAAGGAATACATAACACTTCGTAATGAATATTATATCTTATCATGAAACATAGAAATGAGGTACAATATCGCTATTTAAGAAGAATTAGAACTCTATTGCTGCAATACGTAGATATCTGGAAACGCTGTTTCCTGGGAAGGAAGGGTCGCATTTACATTCTTTTGAAGTGATGACGAGGTATACATGTCACTTGCAATTAATAATATATCTTATCATGAAACATAGAAATGAGATGCGATATCTCGTTTTAAGAAGCATTAGAACTCTGTTGCTTCGATACGTAGACATCTGCCATCGCTATTTCCTAGCAAGGAAGTGTCGCATTTACATTCATTTGAAGTGTAGACAAGATATACATAACACCACACAATGAATATTATATCGTATCATGAAACATAGTAATGAGATGCGATATCGCGATTTAAGAAGCACTGGAGCACTATTGCTTCGATACGTAGACGTCTGCAAACGCTATTTAATAGCAAGGAAGTGTCGCGTTTACATTCCTTTGAAGTGAATACGAGGTATACATAACACTGCACAATGAATATTATATCTTATCATGAAACACAGAAATGAGATGCGGTATCGCGATTTAAGAAGCATCACAGCTCTATTGCTTCGATACGTAGACATCTGTAAACGCATCTTCCTAGCTAGGAAGTGTCGCATTTACATTCAATTGAAGTGAATACGAGGTATACATGCCACTTCGCAATGAATATTATATCTTATCATGAGACATAGGAATGAGATGAGATTTCTCGTTTTAAGAAGCATTAGAACGCTATTGCTTCGATACGTAGACAACTGCAGACGCTATTTCATAGCAAGGAAGTGTCCCATTTACATTCATTTTAAGTGTACCCGGGGTATACATGACACTTCGCAATGAATATTATATCTCATCATGAAACAAAGAAATGAGATGCGATATCGCGATTTAAGGAGAATTAAAACTCTATTGCTTCGATACGTGGACATCTGCAAACACTTATTCCTAGCAAGGAAGTGTCGCATCTACATTCTTTTGAGGTAAATACAAGGTATATATGACACTCCGCAATGAATATTATATCTTATCATGAAACACAGAAATGAGATGCGATATCGCGATTTAAGAGGCATTAGAACTCTATTGCTTCGCTACGTAGACATCTGCAAACTCTATTACCTAGCAAGGAAATGTCGCATTTACATACTTTTGAAGTAAATACGAGGTATACATAACAGTGCACTATGTATATTATATCTTATCATGAAACATAGAAATGAGATGCGATATTCCGATTTAAGAAGCACCAGAACTCTGTTGCTCCGATTCGTAGACATCTACAATCGCTATTTCCTGCCAAGGAACTGTCGTATTTATATTGATTTGAAGTGTTGACGAGGTATACATAACATTTCACAATGAATATTATATATTATCTTGAAACATAGAAATGAGATGCGATATCGCGTTTTAAGAAGCGTTAGAACTCTATTGCTTCGATACCTAGACATCTGCAAACGCTATTTCCTAGCAGGGAAGTGCCGCATTTACATTCATTTGAAGTGTAGACGAGATAAACATAACACTGCACAATGAATATTATATCTTATCATGAAACATAGAAATGAGATGCGATATCGCGACTTAAGGGGCAATAGAAATCTATTTCTTCGATACGTATACATGTGCAAACGCTACTTCCTAGCAAGGAAGTGTCGCATTTACATTCTTTTGAAGTGAATACGAGGTATACATGACACTCCGCAATGAATATTATATCTTATCATGAAACATAGAGATGAGATGCGATATCGCGTTTTAAGAAGAATTAGAACTCTATTGCTACGATACATAGACATCTGCAAACGCTATTTACTAGCAGGAAAGTGACGCATTATCATTCTTTTGAAGTGAATACGAGGTACACATAGCACTGCACAATGAATATTATATCTTATTATGAAACACAGAAATGAGATGCGATATCGCGAATTAGGAAGCATTAGGACTCTATTGCTTCGATACGTAAACATCTGCAAACGCTATTTCCAAGCACGGAAGTGTCGCATTTACATTCTCTTGAAAGGAATACGAGGTATACATGACACTTCGTAATGAATATTATATCTAATCATGAGACATAGAAATGAGATGCGATATCGCGAATTAAGAAGCATTAGAACTCTATTGCTTCGATACGCAGAAATCTGCAGTCGCTATTGCCTAGTAAGGAAGTGTCGCATTAACATTCATTTGAAGTGTATATGAGGTATACATAACACTTCGCGGTGAATATTATATCTTATCATGAATGCAGAAATGAGATGCGATATCGCGGTTTAAGAAGCATTAGAAATCTATTGTTTCGATACGTAGACATCTGGAAACGTTATTTCCTAGCAAGGAAGTGTCGCATTTACATTCTTTTGAGGTGAATACGGGGTATACATAACGCTGCACAATGAATATTATATCTAACCATGAAACATGGAAATGAGATGCGATATCGCCAATTAAGATGCATTAGAACTCTACTTCTTCGATACGTACACATCTGCAAACGCTATTTCCTAGCAAGGAAGTGTCGCATTTACATTCATTTGAAGTGTGAACGAGGTATACATGACACTTGGCAATGAATATTATATCTTATCATGAAGCATAGAAATGAGATGCGATATCGTGTTTTGAGAAGCATTAGAACTCTATTGCTACGATACCTAGACATCTGCAAACGCTATTTCCTAGCAGGGAAGTGCCGCAGTTACATTCATTTGAAGTGTAGACGATATAAACATAACACTGCACAATGAATATTATATCTTATCATGAAACATAGAAATGAGATGCGATATGACGATTTACGAAGCATTAGAATTCTATTTCTTCGATACGTAGACATCTACAAACGCTATTTCCTAGCAAGGAAGTGTCGCAATTACATTCATTTGAAGTGTACACAAGGAATACATAACACTTCGTAATGAATATTATATCTTATCATGAAACATAGAAATGAGGTACAATATCGCTATTTAAGAAGAATTAGAACTCTATTGCTGCAATACGTAGATATCTGGAAACGCTGTTTCCTGGGAAGGAAGTGTCGCATTTACATTCTTTTGAAGTGATGACGAGGTATACATGTCACTTGCAATTAATAATATATCTTATCATGAAACATAGAAATGAGATGCGATATCTCGTTTTAAGAAGCATTAGAACTCTGTTGCTTCGATACGTAGACATCTGCCATCGCTATTTCCTAGCAAGGAAGTGTCGCATTTACATTCATTTGAAGTGTAGACAAGATATACATAACACCACACAATGAATATTATATCTTATCATGAAGCATAGAAATGAGATGCGATATCGCGATTTAAGAAGCATTAGAACTCGATTGCTTCGATACGTAGACATCTGCAAGCACTATATCCTAGCAAGGAAGTGACGCATTTACAGTCATTTGAAGTGTATGCGAGGTATACATGACACTCCACAATGAATATTATATCTTACCATGAAACATAGAAATGAGATGCGATATCGCGATGTAAGAAGCATTAGTACTCGATTGCTTCGAGACGTAGACATCTGGGAACGCTATTTCCTAGAAAGGAAGTGCCGCATTTACATTCTTTTGAAGTGAATACGAAGTATACATGACACTCCGCAATGAATATTATATCTTATCATGAATCATAGAAATGAGATGCGATATCGCTTTTTAAGAAGCATTAGCACACTATTGCCTCGATACGTAGACATCTGCAAACGCTAGTTCCTAGGAGGGAAGTGTCGCATTTACATTCATTTGAAGTGTAGACGAGATATACATAGCACTGCACAATGAAAATTATATCTTATCATGTAACGTAGAAGTGAGTTGCTATATCGCGATTTAAGAAGCATTAGAAATCTATTGCTTCGATACGTAGACATCTGCAAACGCTACTTCCTAGCAAGGAAGAGTCGCATTTACATTCATTTGAAGTGTATGCGAGGTATACAGGACATTTCGCAATCAATATTATATCTTATCATGAAACATAGAAATGAAATGCGATATCGCGTTTTGAGAAGCATTAGAACTCCAATGCTACGCTACGTAGACATCTGCAAACGCTATTTCCTAGCAAGGAAGTGTCGCATTTACATTATTTTAAAGTGAATACGAGGTATACGTGACACTTCGCAATGAACATTATATCTTACCGTAAAACATAGAAATGTGATGGGACATCTCGTTTTAAGAAGCATTAGAACTCTGTTGCTTCGATACGAAGACATCTGCCATCGCTATATCCTAGCAAGGAAGTGTCGCATTTACAATCATTTGAAGTGAATGCGAGGTATACATAACACTGCACAATGAATATTATATATTATCATGATACATAGAAATGAGATGCGATATCGCGTTTTAAGCAGCATTAGAACTCTATTGCTACGATACGTAGACATCTGCAAACGCTATTTCCCAGCAATGAAGTGCCGCATTTACATTCATTTGAAGTGTATGCGAGGTATAAGTGGCACTTCGCAATGAATATTATCTCCTATCATGAAACATAGAAATGAGATGCGATATCGCTATATAAGGAATCACTACAACTCTATTGCTTCGATACGTAGACATCAATTATACGCTTTTTCCTAGCAAGGAAGTGTCGCATTTACATACATTTCAAGCGTAGACGATGAATTCAAAACACTTCGCAATGAATATTATATCTTACCATGAGACGTAGAAATGAGGTGCGATGTCGCGTTATAGGAAGCATTAGAACACTTATGCTACGATACGTAGACATCTGCAAACGCCCATTCCTAGCAAGGGAGTGTCGCATTTACATTCTTTTGAAGTGAATACGAGGTTATAATAACACTCCACAATGAATATTATATCTTATCATGAAACATAGAAATGAGATGCGATATGGCGATTTAAGAAGCAGTAGATCTCTATTGCTTCGAGACGTAGATATCTGCAAACGCTATTTCCTAGGAAGGAAGAGTGGCATTTACATTCATTTAAAGTCTAGACGAGGAATACGTAACACTTCGCAATGAATATTATATATTATCATGAGACATAGAAATGATATGCGATTTCGCGTTTTAAGAAGCATTAGAACTCTATTGCTTCGATACGGAGATATCTGCAATCGCTATTTCCTAGCAAGGAAGTGTCGCATTTACATTCATTTGAAGTGTATTCCAGGTATACATGACACTTCGCTATGAATATTATATCCTATCATGAAACATAGAAACGAGATGCGATATTTGGTCTAAGAAGCATTAGATCTCTATTGCTTCGATACGTAGACATCTGCCAACGCTATTTCCTAGCAAGGAAGTGTCGAATTTACATTCATTTGATGTGATTGCGAGGTATACATGACACTTCGCAATGAATATTATATCTTCTCATGAAACATAGAAATGAGATGCGATATGGCAATTTAAGAAGCATTAGAGCTCTATTGCTTCGATACGTAGACATCCGCAAACGCTACTTCCTAGCAAGGAAGTGTCGCATTTAAATTATTTTGAGAGGAGTACGAGGTATACGTGGCACTTCGTAATGGATATTATATCTAATCATGAGACATACAAATGAGATGCGATATCGCGAATTAAGAAGCACTAGAACTCTACTGCTTCGATACGTAGAAATCTGGAGCCGCTATTGCCTAGCAACGAAGTGTCGCATTGACATTCATTTGAAGCGTTTACGAGGTATACATAACACTTCGCGGTGATTATTATATCTTATCATGAAACGTAGAAATGAGATGCGATGTCGCGGTTTAAGAATCATTATGACACGCTTGCTACGATACGTAGACATCTGCAAACGCTATTTCCTAGCAGGGAAGAGTAACATTTACATTCCTCTGAAGTGAATACAAGGTATACATGATACTTCGCAATGAATATTACATCTTATCATGAAACATAGAAATGTGATGTGATATCGCGTTTTGAGAAGCACTAGAACTCTATTGCTTCGATACGTAGGCATCTGCAAACGCTACTTCCTAGCAAGCAAGTGTCGCATTTACATTCATTTGAAGTGTATGCGAGATATACATAACACTACACGATGAATATTATACCTCATCACGAAACATAGAAATTTGAGGCGACATCGCGATTTAAGAAGCATAAGAACTCTATTGCTACGATACGTAGACACCCGCAAACGCTATTTCGTGGCATGGAAGTGTCGCAAATACATTCTTCTGGAATGAATACAAGGTAAACATGACACTTCGCAATGAATATTATAACTTATCATGAAACACAGAAATGAGATGCTATATGGCGATTTAAGAAGAATTAGAACTCCATAGCTACGATACGTAGACAACTGCAAACGCTATTTCCTAGCAAGGAAGTGTCGCACTTACATTCTTTTGAAGTGAATACGAGGTATGCATGACACTTCGCAATGATTATTATATCCTATCGTGAAACATAGAAATGAGATGCGATATCGCGATTTAAGAAGCACCAGAACTCTATTGCTACGATACGTGGACATCTGCAAACGCTATATCCTAGCAAGGAAGTGTCGCATTTACATTCATTTGATGTGTATGCGAGGTATACATGACACTTCGCAATGAATATTATATCTTATCATGAAACATAGAAATGAGATGCGATATCGCGTTTTAAGAAGCATTAGAACTCTATTTCTTCGATACGTAGACATCTGGAAACGCTATTTCCTAGAAAGGATATGTCGCATTTACATTCATTTGATGTGTATGCGAGGTATACACAACACTCCACAATGAATATTATATTTTATCATGAAACACCGGAAGGAGATGCGATATCGCGATTTAAGAAGTATTAGAATTCTACTGCTACGATACGTAGACATCTGCAATCGCTATCTAATAGCAAGGAAGTGTCGCACTTACATTCTTTTGAAGTGAATGCGAGGTATACATAACACTGCACAGTGAATATTATACCTTATTGTGAGACATAGAAATGAGATGCGTTTCGCGGTTTAAGAAGCATTGGAACTCAGTTGCTTCGATACGTAGACATCTGGAAACGTTATTTCGTAGAAAGGAGGTGTCGCATTTGCATTCTTTTGAAGTGAATACAAGGTATACATGACAGATCGCAATGAATATTATATCTTATCATGAAACATAGAAATGACATGCGATATCGCGTTTTAAGAAGCATTAGAACTCTATTGCTACGATACGTAAGCATCTGCAAACGCTATTTCCTAGCAAGGAAGTGTCGCATTTACATTCCTTTGAAGTGAGTACAAGGTATACATGACACTTCGCAATGAATATTATATCTTATCATGAAACATAGAAATGAGATGCGATATGACGTTTTGAGAAGCATTAGAACTCGATGGCTTCAATACGTAGACATCTGCAATCGCTATTTCCTAGCAAGGAAGTGTCGCATTTATATTCATTTGAAGTGTATGCGAGGTATACATAACACTTCGCAATGAATATTATATGTTATCATGAAACATAGAAATGAGATGCGATATCTCGTTTTAAGAAGCATTATAACAAGCTGGCTACGATACGTAGACATATGCAAACGCTATTCCCTAGCAGGGAACTGTCGCATTTACATTCTTTTGAGGTGAATACGAGGTATACATGATATTGCACAATGAATATTATATATTATCATGAAACATAGAAATGAGATGCGGTATCGCTATATAAGATGCATTAGAACTTTATTGCTACGATACGTAGACATCTGCAAACGCTATTTCCAAGCAAGGAAGTGTTGCATTTACATTCTTTTGAAGTGAATACGAGGTATGCACGTCACTTCGCTATGAATATTATATCTTATCATGAACCGTAGAAATGAGATGCGATATAGCGAATTAAGAATCGTTAGAACTCTGTTGCTACGATACGTAGACATTTGCAAACGCTATTTCCTAGCAAGGAAGTGTCGCATTTACATTCTTTTGAAGTGAATACGAGGCATGCATGTAACTTCGCAGTGAATATTACATCTTATCATGAAACATATATCTGAGAAGCGGTATCGCGTTTTAAGAAGCATTAGAACTCTATTGCTTCGATACGTAAACATCTGCAGACGCTATTACCTAGGAAGGATGTGTCGCATTTACAATCTGTTGAAGTGAATACGAGGTATACATAACACTCCAGAATGAATATTATATCTTATAATGAAACATAGAAATGAGATGCGATATTGCGTTTTCAGAAGCATTAGAACTCTATTGCTACGATACGTAGACATCTGCAGACACTATTTCCTAGCAAGGAAGTGTCGCATTTACATTCATTTGAAGTGTATGCGAGGTATACATAACACTTCGCAATGAATATTATATCTTATCATGAGGCATAGAAATGAGATGCGTTATCCCGTTTTAAGAAGCAGTAGAACACTATTGCCTCGATACGTAGACATCTGCAAACGCTATTTCCCAGCAATGAAGTGCCGCATTTACATTCATTTGAAGTGTATGCGAGGTATAAGTGGCACTTCGCAATGAATATTATCTCCTATCATGAAACATAGAAATGAGATGCGATATCGCTATATAAGGAATCACTACAACTCTATTGCTTCGATACGTAGACATCAATTATACGCTTTTTCCTAGCAAGGAAGTGTCGCATTTACATACATTTCAAGCGTAGACGATGAATTCAAAACACTTCGCAATGAATATTATATCTTACCATGAGACGTAGAAATGAGGTGCGATGTCGCGTTATAGGAAGCATTAGAACACTTATGCTACGATACGTAGACATCTGCAAACGCCCATTCCTAGCAAGGGAGTGTCGCATTTACATTCTTTTGAAGTGAATACGAGGTTATAATAACACTCCACAATGAATATTATATCTTATCATGAAACATAGAAATGAGATGCGATATGGCGATTTAAGAAGCAGTAGATCTCTATTGCTTCGAGACGTAGATATCTGCAAACGCTATTTCCTAGGAAGGAAGAGTGGCATTTACATTCATTTAAAGTCTAGACGAGGAATACGTAACACTTCGCAATGAATATTATATATTATCATGAGACATAGAAATGATATGCGATTTCGCGTTTTAAGAAGCATTAGAACTCTATTGCTTCGATACGGAGACATCTGCAATCGCTATTTCCTAGCAAGGAAGTGTCGCATTTACATTCATTTGAAGTGTATTCCAGGTATACATGACACTTCGCTATGAATATTATATCCTATCATGAAACATAGAAACGAGATGCGATATTTGGTCTAAGAAGCATTAGATCTCTATTGCTTCGATACGTAGACATCTGCCAACGCTATTTCCTAGCAAGGAAGTGTCGAATTTACATTCATTTGATGTGATTGCGAGGTATACATGACACTTCGCAATGAATATTATATCTTCTCATGAAACATAGAAATGAGATGCGATATGGCAATTTAAGAAGCATTAGAGCTCTATTGCTTCGATACGTAGACATCCGCAAACGCTACTTCCTAGCAAGGAAGTGTCGCATTTAAATTATTTTGAGAGGAGTACGAGGTATACGTGGCACTTCGTAATGGATATTATATCTAATCATGAGACATACAAATGAGATGCGATATCGCGAATTAAGAAGCACTAGAACTCTACTGCTTCGATACGTAGAAATCTGGAGCCGCTATTGCCTAGCAACGAAGTGTCGCATTGACATTCATTTGAAGCGTTTACGAGGTATACATAACACTTCGCGGTGATTATTATATCTTATCATGAAACGTAGAAATGAGATGCGATGTCGCGGTTTAAGAATCATTATGACACGCTTGCTACGATACGTAGACATCTGCAAACGCTATTTCCTAGCAGGGAAGAGTAACATTTACATTCCTCTGAAGTGAATACAAGGTATACATGATACTTCGCAATGAATATTATATCTTATCATGAAACATAGAAATGTGATGTGATATCGCGTTTTGAGAAGCACTAGAACTCTATTGCTTCGATACGTAGGCATCTGCAAACGCTACTTCCTAGCAAGCAAGTGTCGCATTTACATTCATTTGAAGTGTATGCGAGATATACATAACACTACACGATGAATATTATACCTCATCACGAAACATAGAAATTTGAGGCGACATCGCGATTTAAGAAGCATAAGAACTCTATTGCTACGATACGTAGACACCCGCAAACGCTATTTCGTGGCATGGAAGTGTCGCAAATACATTCTTCTGGAATGAATACAAGGTAAACATGACACTTCGCAATGAATATTATAACTTATCATGAAACACAGAAATGAGATGCTATATGGCGATTTAAGAAGAATTAGAACTCCATAGCTACGATACGTAGACAACTGCAAACGCTATTTCCTAGCAAGGAAGTGTCGCACTTACATTCTTTTGAAGTGAATACGAGGTATGCATGACACTTCGCAATGATTATTATATCCTATCGTGAAACATAGAAATGAGATGCGATATCGCGATTTAAGAAGCACCAGAACTCTATTGCTACGATACGTGGACATCTGCAAACGCTATATCCTAGCAAGGAAGTGTCGCATTTACATTCATTTGATGTGTATGCGAGGTATACATGACACTTCGCAATGAATATTATATCTTATCATGAAACATAGAAATGAGATGCGATATCGCGTTTTAAGAAGCATTAGAACTCTATTTCTTCGATACGTAGACATCTGGAAACGCTATTTCCTAGAAAGGATATGTCGCATTTACATTCATTTGATGTGTATGCGAGGTATACACAACACTCCACAATGAATATTATATTTTATCATGAAACACCGGAAGGAGATGCGATATCGCGATTTAAGAAGTATTAGAATTCTACTGCTACGATACGTAGACATCTGCAATCGCTATCTAATAGCAAGGAAGTGTCGCACTTACATTCTTTTGAAGTGAATGCGAGGTATACATAACACTGCACAGTGAATATTATACCTTATTGTGAGACATAGAAATGAGATGCGTTTCGCGGTTTAAGAAGCATTGGAACTCAGTTGCTTCGATACGTAGACATCTGGAAACGTTATTTCGTTGAAAGGAGGTGTCGCATTTGCATTCTTTTGAAGTGAATACAAGGTATACATGACAGATCGCAATGAATATTATATCTTATCATGAAACATAGAAATGACATGCGATATCGCGTTTTAAGAAGCATTAGAACTCTATTGCTACGATACGTAAGCATCTGCAAACGCTATTTCCTAGCAAGGAAGTGTCGCATTTACATTCCTTTGAAGTGAGTACAAGGTATACATGACACTTCGCAATGAATATTATATCTTATCATGAAACATAGAAATGAGATGCGATATGACGTTTTGAGAAGCATTAGAACTCGATGGCTTCAATACGTAGACATCTGCAATCGCTATTTCCTAGCAAGGAAGTGTCGCATTTATATTCATTTGAAGTGTATGCGAGGTATACATAACACTTCGCAATGAATATTATATGTTATCATGAAACATAGAAATGAGATGCGATATCTCGTTTTAAGAAGCATTATAACAAGCTGGCTACGATACGTAGACATATGCAAACGCTATTCCCTAGCAGGGAACTGTCGCATTTACATTCTTTTGAGGTGAATACGAGGTATACATGATATTGCACAATGAATATTATATATTATCATGAAACATAGAAATGAGATGCGGTATCGCTATATAAGATGCATTAGAACTTTATTGCTACGATACGTAGACATCTGCAAACGCTATTTCCAAGCAAGGAAGTGTTGCATTTACATTCTTTTGAAGTGAATACGAGGTATGCACGTCACTTCGCTATGAATATTATATCTTATCATGAACCGTAGAAATGAGATGCGATATAGCGAAATAAGAATCGTTAGAACTCTGTTGCTACGATACGTAGACATTTGCAAACGCTATTTCCTAGCAAGGAAGTGTCGCATTTACATTCTTTTGAAGTGAATACGAGGCATGCATGTAACTTCGCAGTGAATATTACATCTTATCATGAAACATATATCTGAGAAGCGGTATCGCGTTTTAAGAAGCATTAGAACTCTATTGCTTCGATACGTAAACATCTGCAGACGCTATTACCTAGGAAGGATGTGTCGCATTTACAATCTGTTGAAGTGAATACGAGGTATACATAACACTCCAGAATGAATATTATATCTTATAATGAAACATAGAAATGAGATGCGATATTGCGTTTTCAGAAGCATTAGAACTCTATTGCTACGATACGTAGACATCTGCAGACACAATTTCCTAGTAAGGAAGTGTCGCATTTACATTCTTTTGAAGTGAATACGAGGTATACACAACACTCCACAATGAATATTATATCTTATCATGAAGCATAGAAATGAGGAGCGATTTCGCGTTTTAAGAAGCATTAGAACTCTATTGCTTTGATACCTAGACATCTGCAGACGCTATTACCTAGCAAGGAAGTGTCGCATTTACATTCATTTGAAGTGTAGACCAGAAATACATAACACTTCGCAATGAATAATATATCTTATCATGAGACATAGAAATGGGATGCGATGTCGCGTTTTAGGAAGCACTAGAACGCTATTGCTTCGATACGTAGACATCTGGAAACGTAATTTCCTAGAAAGGAACTGTCGCATTTGCCTTCATTTGAAGTGTAGACGAGGAATACTTAAAACTTCGCAAAGTATATAATAGCTTGTCATGAGGCATAGAAATGAGATGCGATATCGCGCTTTAAGAAGCATTAGAACTCTATTGCTTCGACACATAGACATCTGCAAACATAATTTCCTAGAAAGGAAGTGTCGCATTTACATTCATTTGAAGTGTAGACGAGGTATACATAACACTCCACAACGAATATTAAATCTTATCATGAAACATAGAAATGAGATGCGATATCGCTTTTTATGGAGCATTGGAACTCTATAGCTTCGATGTAGAGATATCTGGGAACGTAATTTCCTAGAAAGGAAATGTCGCATTTACATTCATTTGAAGTGTACACGAGGAACACATAACACTTCCCAATGAATATTATATCTTATCATAAGAAATAGATATGAGATGCGATATCGCGTTTTAAGATGCACTTGAACTCAATTCTTCGATACGTAGACATCTGCCAACGCTATTTCCTAGCAAGGAAGTGTCGCATTTACGTTCATTTGAAGTGTATGCGAGGAATACATGACACTTCGCAATGAAAATTATATATTATCATGAAATATAGAAATGATGAGCCATTTCGCGTTTTAAGAAGCATTAGAACGCTATTGCTTCGGTACGTAGACATCCTCAGACGCTAATTCCTAGCAATGAAGTGTCGCATTTACAATCTTTTGAAGTGAATACGATGTATACATGACACTTCGCAATGAATATTATATCTTATCATGAAACATAGAAATGAGATGCGATATCGCGTTTTAAGAAGCATTAGTACTCTATTGCATCGATAAGTAGACATCTACAGACGATATTTCCTAGCAAGGAAGTGTCGCATTTACATTCATTTGATGTTAATACGAAGTATACATGACACTCCGCAATGAATATTATATCTTATCCTAAATCAGAAATGAGGTGCTATATCTCGTTTTAAGAAACATTAGAACCCTATTGCTTCGATACGTAGACATCTGCCAATGCTATTTCCTAGCAAGGAAGTGTCGCATTTACATTCATTTGAAGTGTATGCAAGGTATACATGACACTTCGCAATGAATATTATATCTTATAATGAAACAGAAATGAGATGCTATATCTCGTTTTAAGAAGCATTCGAACCCTACTGCTACGATACGTAGACATCTGCAGACGCTATTTCCTAGCAAGGAAGTGTCGCATTTACATTCTTTTGAAGTGAATACGAGGTATACATAACACTCCACAATGAATATTATATCTTTTCATGAAGCACATAAATGGGGAGCGATTTCGCGTTTTAAGAAGCATTGGAAATCTATTGCTTCCATACGTAGACATCTGCAAACGCTATTACCTAGCAATGAAGTGTCGCCTTTTAATACGTTTGAAGTTTATGCGTGGTATACAAGACACTTCGCGATGAATATTATATCTTATCATGAAACGCAGAAATGGGATGCGATATCGCGCTAAAAAAGCATTAGAACTCTATTACTACGATACGTAGACATCTGCAAACGCTATTTAATAGCAAGGAAGAGTCGCATTTGCATTCTTTTGAAGTGAATACGAGGTACACATAACATTTCACAATGAATATTGTACCTTATCACGAATCATAGAAATGAAATGCGATATCGCGATTAAAGAAGCATTAGAACTCTATGCTTCGATACGGAGACATCTGCAAACGCTACTTCCTAGCAAGGAAGTTCCGCATTTACATTCTTTTGAAGTGAATACGAGGTATACATAACACTCCACAATGAATGTTATATCTTATCATGAAACATAGAAATGAGATGCGATATCGCGATTTAAAAAGCATTAGAAATCTATTGCTACGGTACGTAGACATTTGCAAACGCTATATAATAGCAAGGAAGCGTCGCACCTACATTCTTTTGAAGTGAATACGAGGTATACATGACACTTCGCAATGAATATTATATCTTTCCAGGAAACATAGAAATGAGATGCGATATAGCGATTTATGAAGCATTAGAACACAATTGCTTCGATACGGCGACATCAGCAAATGCTATTTCCTAGCAAGGAAGTGCCGCATTTACATTCTATTGAAGTGAATACGAGGTATACATAACACTACACAATGAATATTATATCTTATCACGGAACATAGAAATGAGGCGCAATATCGCGATTTACGAAGCATTAGAACTCTGTTGCTACGATACGTAGACATCTGCAAAAGCTATTTCATAGCAAGGAAGAGTCGCACTTACATTCTGTTGAAGTGAATACGAGGTATACATAACACTCCACAATAAATATTATATCGTGTCATGAAATATAGGAATGACATGCGATATCACGATATGAGAAGCATTGGAATGCAATTGCTTCGATACGGAGACATCAGCAATCGCTATTTCATAGGAAGGATGTGTCGCATTTACATTCTTTTGAAGTGAATACGAGGTATACATAACACTCCACAATGAATGTTATATCTTATCATGAAACATAGAAATGAGATGCGATATTGCGATTTATGAAGCATTAGAACACAATTGCTTCGATACGGCGACATCAGCAAATGCTATTTCCTAGCAAGGAAGTGCCGCATTTACATTCTATTGAAGTGAATACGAGGTATACATTACACTACACAATGCATATTATATCTTATCACGGAACATAGAAATGAGGCGCAATATCGCGATTTACGAAGCATTAGAACTCTATTGCTTCGATACGCAGACATCTGCAAACGCTAATTCCTAGCAAGGAAGTGTCGCATTTACATTCTTTTGAAGTGAATACGAGGTATACATAACACTCCACAATGAATATTATACCTTATCATGACACATAGAAATGAGGCGCTATATCGCAATCTAAAAAGCATAACAATTCTGTTGCTACGACACGTAGACATCTGATAAGGCTATTTAATAGGAAGAAAGAGTCGCACTTACATTCTTTTGAAGTGAATACAAGGTACACATAACACTCCACAATAAATATTATATCATGTCATGACATATAGGAATGACATGCGATATCACGATTTAAGAAGCATTAGAAAACTATTGCTTCGATTCGCAGATATCTGAAAACGCTATTTCCAAGGAAGGAAGTGTCGTATTTACATTCTTTTGAAGTGAATACGAGGTATACATAACATTCCACAATGAATGTTATATCTCATTATGAAACATAGGAATGAGATGCGATATCGCGATTTATAAAGCATTAGAAATCTATTGCTACGATACGTAGTCATCTGCAAACGCTATTTAATATCAAGGAAGTGTTGCACTTACATTCTTTTGCTGTGAATACGAGGTATACATAACAATCCACAGTGAATACTATATCTTATCATGAAACATAGAAATGAGGTGCGATATGGCGATTTACGAAGCATTAGAACGCCATTGCTTCGATACGTAGACATTTGCAAACGCCAGTTGCTAGCAAGGAAGTGTCGCATTTTTATTCATTTGAATTATATGCGAGGCATACATGACAATCCGCAATGAATATTATATCTTATCCTAAAACATAGAAATGAGATGCGATATCTCGTTTTAAGAAACATTAGAACTCTATTGCTACGATACGTTGATATCTGCAGATGTTATTTCCTAGGAAGGAAGTGTCGTATTTACATTCTTTTGATGTGAATACGTGGTATACATAACACGGTACAATGAATATTATATCTTATCGTAAAACATAGAAATGTGATGCGATATCTCGTTTTAAGAAGCATTAGAACTCTATTACTTCGATACGTAGACATCTGGAAGCGTATTTTCCTGGAAAGGAAGTGTTGCTTTTACATTCATTTGAAGTGTAGACGAGGAATACATAACACATCGCCATGAATATTATATCTTATCATGAGCCATAGAAATGAGATGCGATATCTCGATTTAAGAAGCATTAGAACCATATCGCTTCGATACGTAGACATCTGCAAACGCTATTTCCTAGCAAGGAAGTGTAGCATTTTCATTCTTTTGATGTGAATACGATGTATACATAACATATCGCAATGAATATTATATCTTATCATGAGACGTAGAAATGAGGTGCGATATCGCGTATTAAGAAGCATTAGAAATCTATTGCATCGATACGTAGACATCTGCAAACGCTATTTCCTAGCATGGAAGTGTCGCATTTACATTCATTTGAAGTATAAACGAGGAATACATAACACTTCGCAATGAATATTATATCTTATCATGAGCCATAGAAATGAGATGCGACATCTCGACTTAAGAAGCATTAGAACCATATCGCTTCGATACGTAGACATCTGCAAGCGCTATTTCCTAGCAAGGAAGTGTAGCATTTACATTCTTTTGAAGTGAATACGAGGTATACACAACACTACGCAGTGCATATTATATCTTATAATGAAACATAGAAATGAGATGCGATATCGCGTTTTGGGAAGTAATAGAACTCTAATGCTTCGATACGTAGACATCTGGAAACGCTATTTCCTAACAAGAAAATGTGGCATTTACAATCCTCTGAAGTGCAGATGATGTATACATAACATTTCGCAATGAATATCATATCATATCATGAAACACAGAAGTGAGTTGCGACATCACGTTTTAAGAAGCCCTAGAACTCTATTGCCTCGATAAGTAGACATCTGGAAACGCATTTTCAAGCAAAGAAGTGTGGCATTTACAATCTTTTGACGTGCTGACGAGGTATACAAGGACGTGTGACATTTACAATCTTTTGAAGTGCAAACGAGGTAAACATAACACTTCCCAAAGATTATTATATCTTATCATGAAACATACAAATGAGGTGCGATATCTCGTTTTAAGGAGCATTAGAACTATGTTGCTTCGATACGTAGACATCTGCAGACGCTTTTTCCTAGCAAGGAAGTGTCGCACTTACATTCATTTGAAGTGTATGCGATGTATAAGTGACACTTCGCAATGAATATTATATCTTATCATGAAACACAGCAATGAGATTCGATATCCCGTTTCAAGAAGCATTAGAACTCTATTGCTTCGATACGTAGACATCTGCAATCGCTATTTCCTAGGAAGGAAGTGTCGCATTTACATTCATTTGAAGTGTATGCGAGGTATACATGACACTTCGCAATTAACATTATATCTTATCATGAAGCATAGAAGTGAAATGCGATATCCCATTTCAAGAAGCATTAGAGCTCTATTGCTTCGATACGTAGACATCTGCAATCGCTATTTCCTAGCAAGGAAGAGTCGCATTTATATTCTTTTGAAGTGAATGCGAGGTATACATAAAATTGCACATTGAATATTATATGTTGTCATGAAACATAGAAATGAGAAGCGATATCTCGTTTTAAGAAGCATTATAACACGCTTGCTACGATACGTAGACATCTGCAAACTCTATTTCCTAGCAAGGAAGTGTCGCAATTACATTCATTTGAAATGAATACGAGGAATACATGAAACTTCGCAATGAATATTATATCTTATCATGAAACACAGCAATGAGATTCGATATCCCGTTTCAAGAAGCATTAGAACTCTATTGCTTCGATACGTAGACATCTGCAATCGCTATTTCCTAGGAAGGAAGTGTCGCATTTACATTCATTTGAAGTGTATGCGAGGTATACATGACACTTCGCAATTAATATTATATCTTATCATGATGCATAGAAGTGAAATGCGATATCCCATTTCAAGAAGCATTAGAGCTCTATTGCTTCGATACGTAGACATCTGCAATCGCTATTTCCTAGCAAGGAAGAGTCGCATTTATATTCTTTTGAAGTGAATGCGAGGTATACATAACATTGCACATTGAATATTATATGTTGTCATGAAACATAGAAATGAGAAGCGATATCTCGTTTTAAGAAGCATTATAACACGCTTGCTACGATACGTAGACATCTGCAAACTCTATTTCCTAGCAAGGAAGTGTCGCATTTACATTCGTTTGAAGTGAATACGAGGAATACATGAAACTTCGCAATGAATATTTAACCTTATCATGAAGCATAGAAATGAGATGCGATATCCCGTTTCAAGAAGCATTAGAACTCTGTTGCTTCGATACGTAGACATCTGCTAACGCTATTTTCTAGCAAGGAAGTGTCGCAATTACATTCATTTGAAATGAATACGAGGAATACATGAAACTTCGCAATGAATATTATATCTTATCATGAAACACAGCAATGAGATTCGATATCCCGTTTCAAGAAGCATTAGAACTCTATTGCTTCGATACGTAGACATCTGCAATCGCTATTTCCTAGCAAGGAAGTGTCGCATTTATATTCTTTTGAAGTGTATGCGAGGTATACATGACACTTCGCAATTAACATTATATCTTATCATGAAGCATAGAAGTGAAATGCGATATCCCATTTCAAGAAGCATTAGAACTCTATTGCTTCGACACGTAGACATCTGCAATCGCTATTTCCTAGCAAGGAAGTGTCGCATTTACATTCATTTGAAGTGTATGCGAGGTATACATGACACATCGCAATTAACATTATATCTTATCATGAAGCATAGAAATGAAATGCGATATCCCGTTTCAAGAAGCATTAGAACTCTATTGCTACGATAGGTAGACATCTGCAAACGTTATTTGCTAGCAAGGAAGTGTCGCATTTACATTCTTCTGTAGTGAATACAAGGTATACATGACACTTCGCAATTAATATTATATCTTATCATGAAACATAGAAATGAGATGCAATATCCCGTTTCAAGAAGCATTAGGACTCTATTGCTTCGATACGTAGACATCTGCAATCGCTATTTCCTAGCAAGGAAGTGTCGCATTTATATTCTTTTGAAGTGAATGCGAGGTATACATAACATTGCACATTGAATATAATATGTTGTCATGAAACATAGAAATGAGGAGCGATATCTCGTTTTAAGAAGCATTATAACACGCTTGCTACGATACGTAGACATCTGCAAACTCTATTTCCTAGCAAGGAAGTGTCGCATTTACATTCATTTGAAGTGTATGCGATGTATACGTGATACTTCGCAATAAATATTATATCTTATCATGAAACATAGAAATGTAATGCGATATCGCGTTTTGAGATGCAACAGAAATTTAATGCTACGATACGCAGAAATCTGCAAACGCTATTTCCTAGCAAGGAAGTGTCGCATTTACATTCTTTTGAGGTGAATACGAGGTATACATAACACTCCACAATGAATATTATATCTTATCGTGAAACATAGATATGAGATTCGATCTTGCGATATGAGAAGCATTAGAACTCTATTGCTACGATACGTAGACATCTGCAAAAGCTATTTCCTAGCAAGGAAGTGTCGCATTTTCATTCTTTTGAAGTGAATGCGAGGTATACATGACACTTCGCAATTAATATTATATCTTATCATGAAACATAGAAATGAGATGCGATATCCCGTTGCAAGAAGCATTAGAACTCTAATGCTTCGATACGTAGACATCTGCAATCGCTACTTCCTAGCAAGGAACTGTCGCATTTACATTCATTTGAAGTGTATGCGAGGTATACATAATACTTCGCAATAAATATTATATCTTATCGTGAAACATAGATATGAGATGCGATCTCGCGATATAAGAAGCATTAGAACTCTATTGATACGATGCGTAGACATCTGGAAACGTTATTTCCTATCAAGGAAGTGTCACATTTACATTCATTTGAAGTGTATGCGAGGTATACATAATACTTCGCAATGAATATTATATGTTATCATGAAACATAGAAATGAGATGCGATATCTCGTTTTAAGAATCATTATGACACGCTTGCTACAATAGGTGGACATCTGCAAACGCTATTTCCTAGCAGGGAAGGGTAACATTTACGTTCCTCTGAAGTGAATACAAGGTATACATGAAACTTCGCAATGCATATTATATCTTATCATGGAACATAGAAATGGGATGCGATATCGCGTTTTGAGAAGCATTAGAAATCTATTGCTACGATACGTTGGTATCTGCAAACGCTAAATCCTAGCAAGGACGTGTCGCATTTACATTCATTTGAAGTGAATACGAGGAATACATGAAACTTCGAAATGAATATTAGATCTTATCATGAAACATAGAAATGAGATTCGATATCGCGTCTTGAGGAGCATTAGAACCCCATTACTACGATACGTAGACATCTTTCAAACGCTATTTCCTAGAAAGGAAGTGTCGCATTTACATTCTTTTGAAGTGAATACGAGGTATACATGACACTTCGCAATAAATATTATATCTTATCATGAAACATAGAAATGAAATGCGATATCTCGCTTTAAGAAGCATTATAACTCTATTGCTTCGATACGTAGACATCTGCAAACGCAATTTCCTAGCAAGGAGGTGTCGCATTACAATCTTTTACAGTGAATACGAGGTATTCATGACACTTCGCAATGAATATTATATCTTATCATGAAACATAGAAATGAGATGCGATATCGCTGTTTAAGGAGCATTAGATCTCTAGAGTTACGATACGTAGACATCAGCAAACGCTACTTCCTTGCAGGGAAGTGCCGCATTCACATGCTTTTGATGTGAATACGAGGTATACATGACACGTCGCTATGCATATTATACCTTATCATGAAACATAGAAATGAGATGCGATATCGCGTTTTGAGAAGCATTAGAACTCCATTGCTACGATACGTAGATATCTGCAAACGCTAATTTCTAGCAAGCAAGAGTCGCATTTTCGATCTTTTGAAGTGAATACGAGGTATACATAACACTCCACAATGAATATTATATCTTATCATGAAACATAGAAATGAGATGCCATATCGCGTTTTGAGAAGCATTAGAACTCTATTACTTCGATACGTAGACATCTGCAAGCGCTATTTCCTTTCAAGGAAGTGTCGCATTTGCATTCATTTGAAGTGTGTGCGAGGTATACATGGCACTTCGCTATGAATATTACATCTTATCATGAAACATAGAAATGAAATGCGATATCGCGTTTTGAGAAGCATTAGAAATCTATTGCTACGATACGTAGGTATCTGCAAACGCTAAATCCTAGCAAGGACGTGTCGCATTTACATTCATTTGAAGTGTATGCGAGGTATACATAATACTTCGCAATGAATATTATATGTTCTCATAAAACATAGAAATGAGATACGATATCTCGTTTTAAGTAGCATTATAACACGCTTGCTACGATACGTAGACATCTGCAAACGCTATTTCCTAGGAAGGAAGTGCCGCATTTACATTCATTTGAAGTGAATACGAGGAATACGTGAAAACTTCGCAATGAATATTATATCTTACCATGAAACATAGAAATGTGATGTGATATCGCGTTTTAAGAAGCTTTAGAACTCTATTGCTACGATACGTAGACATCTACAAACGCTATTTCATAGAAAAGACGTGTCACATTTACATTCTTTTGAAGTGAATGCGAGGTATACATATCATTGCACAATGAATATTATATGTTATCATCAAACATCGAAATGAGATGCGATCTCGCGATATAAGAAGCATTACAACTCTATTGCTACGATACGTAGACATCTGCAAACGCTATTTCCTTGCAGGGAAGTGTCGCATTTACATTCATTTGAAGTGTATGCGAGGTATACATAACACTTCGCAATGAATATTATATGTTATCATGAAACATAGAAATGAGATGCGATATCTCGTTTTAAGAATCATTATGACACGCTTGCTACAATACGTAGACATCTGCAAACGCTATTTCCTAGCAGGGAAGAGTAACATTTACATTCCTCTGAAGTGAATACAAGGTATACATGAAACTTAGCAATGCATATTATATCTTATCATGAAACATAGAAATGAGATGCGATATCGCGTTTTGAGAAGCATTAGAACTCCATTGCTACGATACGTAGATATCTGCAAACGCTAATTTCTAGCAAGCAAGAGTCGCATTTTCGATCTTTTGAAGTGAATACGAGGTATACATAACACTCCACAATGAATATTATATCTTATCATGAAACATAGAAATGAGATGCGAAATCGCGTTTTGAGAAGCATTAGAACGCTACTGCTACAATACGTAGACATCAGCAATTGCTACTTCCTAGCAAGGAGGTGTCGTATTTACATTCTTTTGAAGTTAGTACGTGGTATACATAACACTGCACAATGAATAATATATCTTATATTGAATCATAGAAATGAGATGCGATATCGCGTTTTAAGTAGCATCAGAACTCTATTGCTACGATTCGTAGACATCTGCAGACGCAATTTCCTATCAAGGAAGTGTCGCATTTACATACTTTTGATGTGAATACGAGGTATACATAACACTCCACAATGAATATTATATCTTATCATGAAACATAGAAATGAGATGCCATATCGCGTTTTGAGAAGCATTAGAAAGCTACTGCTACAATACGTAGACATCTGCAATCGCTACTTCCTAGCAGGAGGTGTCGTATTTACATTCTTCTGAAGTGAGTACGTGGTTTACATAACACTGCACAATGAATATTATATCTTATCATAAAACATAGAAATGAGATGCGATATCGCGATTTATAAAGCATTAGAAATCTATTGCTACGATACGTAGATATCTGCAAACGCTATTTAATATCAAGGAAGTGTTGCACTTACATACTTTTGAAGTGATTACGAGGTATACATAACACTCCACAATGTATATTATATCTCGTCATGAAACATAGAAATGAGAAGCATATCGCGATTTCAGAAGCATTAGAACTCTATTACTTCGATACGTAGACATCTGCAAGCGCTATTTCCTTTCAAGGAAGTGTCGCATTTACATTCATTTGAAGTGTGTGCGAGGTATACATGGCACTTCGCTATGAATATTACATCTTATCATGAAACATAGAAATGAAATGCGATATCGCGTTCTGAGAAGCATTAGAACACTAATGCTACGATACGTAGACATCTGCAGACTCTATTTCCTAGCAAGGAAGTGTCGCATTTACATTCTTTTGAAGTGAATACGAGGTATACATGACACTACGCAATGAATATTATCACTTATCATGAACCATAGAAGTGAGATGCAATATCACGTGTTAAGAAGCATTGGAACTCTATTGCTACGATACGTAGACATCTGCAAACGCTACTTCCTAGCCAGGAAGTGTCGCATTTACATTCTTTTGAAGTGAATACGAGGTATACATGAATCTTCGCTATGAATATTATCTCTAATCATGAAACATAGAAGTGAGATGCGATATCACGTTTTAAGAAGCATTAGAACTCTATTGCTTCGATACGTAGACATCTGCAAACGCTATTTCCTAGCAAGGAAGTGTCGCATTTTCATTCATTTGAAGTGTACGCGAGGTATACATAACTCTTCGCAATGAATATTATATCTTATCATGAAACGTTGAAATGAGATGCAATATCTAGTTTTAAGAAGCATTAGAACTCTATGGCTTCGATACGTAGACATCTGCCAACGCTATTTCCTAGCAAGAAAGTGTCGCATTTACATTCATTCGAAGCGAATGCGAGGTATAGAAGACACTTCGCAAGGAATATTATATCTTGTCATGAAACATAGAAATGAGATGCGATATCTCGTTTTAAGAGGCATTAGAACTCTATTGTTTCGTTACGTAGACATCTGCAAACGCTATTTAATAGCAAGGAAGTGTCGCATTTACATTGATTTAAAGTGTATGCGTGGTATACATGACACTTCGCAATTAATATGTTATCTTATCATGAAACATAGAAATGAGATGCGATATCGCGTTTTGAGAAGCCCTAGAACTCTATTGCTTCTTACGTAGACAATTGCAAACGCTACTTCCCAGCAAGGAAGTGTCGCATTTACATTCATTTGAAGTGTATACGAGGTATACATTACACTGGACGATGTATATTATATCTTATCATGAAACATAGAAATGAGATGCGATATTGCGATTTCAGAAGCAATAGAAGCCTATTGCTAGATACGTAGACATCTGCCATCGCTATATCCTAGCAAGGAAGTGTCGCATTTACAGTCATTTGAAGTGAATGCGAGGTATACATAACACTCCACAATGAATATTATATCTTATCATGAAACATAGAAATGTGATGCGATATGGCGACTTAAGAAGTAACAGAACACTATTTCTTCGATACGTAGACATCTGCCAAGGCTATTTCCTAGCAATGTAGTGTCGCATTTACATTCGTTTGAAGTGTATGCGAGGTATACATGACACTTCGCAATGAATATTATATCTTATCATGAAACATAGAAATGTGATGCGATATCGCGTTTTGAGAAGCATTAGAAATCTATTGCTACGATACGTTGGTATCTGCAAACGCTAAATCCTAGCAAGGACGTGTCGCATTTACATTCATTTGAAGTGAATACGAGGAATACATGAAACTTCGAAATGAATATTAGATCTTATCATGAAACATAGAAATGAGATTCGATATCGCGTCTTGAGGAGCATTAGAACCCCATTACTAGGATACGTAGACATCTTTCAAACGCTATTTCCTAGAAAGGAAGTGTCGCATTTACATTCTTTTGAAGTGAATACGAGGTATACATGACACTTCGCAATAAATATTATATCTTATCATGAAACATAGAAATGAAATGCGATATCGCTGTTTAAGGAGCATTAGATCTCTAGAGTTACGATACGTAGACATCAGCAAACGCTACTTCCTTGCAGGGAAGTGCCGCATTCACATGCTTTTGATGTGAATACGAGGTATACATGACACGTCGCTATGAATATTATACCTTATCATGAAACATAGAAATGAGATGCGATATCGCGTTTTGAGAAGCATTAGAACTCTATTCCTACGATACGTAGACACCTGCAAACGCTATTTCCTAGCTAGGGAGTATCGCATTTACATTTTTTTGAAGTGAATAAAAGCTATACATAACAATGCACAATAAATATTATATCTTATCATGAAACATAGAAATGAGATGCGATATCGCTATATAAGAAACATTAGAAATCTATTGCTTCGAAATGTAGACATCTGTAAACGCTACTTCCTTGCAAGGAAGAGTGCATTTACATTCATTTGAAGTGAATACGAGGTATACATGACACTCCACGATGAATATTATACCTTATCTCGAAACATAGAAATGACATGCGTTAACGCGATATAAGAAGCATTAGAACACTATTACTTCGATACGTAGAAATCTGCAAACGCTATTTAATAGCAAGGAAGTGTCGCATTTACATTCTTCTGAAGTGAAAACGAGGAATACATGACATTCCACAATAAATATTATACCTAATCACGAAACATAGGAATGAGATGCGATATCGCGATTTGAGAAGCATCAGAACTCTATAGCCACGATACGTAGACATCTGCAATCGGTATTTCCTAGCAAGGAAGTGTCGCATTTACATTCTTTTGAAGTGAATACGAGGTATACATGACACTTCGCAATGAATACAATATCTTATCATGAAACATAGAAATGAAATGCCGTATCCCGTTTTAAGAGGCATTAGAACTCTATTGCTACGATACGTAGATATCTGGAAACGCTATTTCCTAGCACGGAAGTGTCGCATTTACATTCTTCTGAAGTGAATACGTGGTATACATGACACTTCGCAATGAATGTTATAGCTTATCATGAAACATAGGAATGAGATGCGGTATCCCGTTTTAAGAAGCATTAGAACTCTATTGTTTCGATACGAAGACATCTGGTAACGCTATTTCCCAGCAAGGAAGTGTCGCATTTACAATCATTTGAAGCGTATGCGAGTTATACATGACAATTCGCAATGAGTATTATATCATTTTATGAAACATAGAAATGAGATGCGATTTGGCGATTTAAGAAGCATTAGCATTCTACTGCTTCGATACGTAGACATCTGCCAACGCTATTTCCTAGCAAGGAAGAGTCGCATTTACATTCATTTGAAGTGAAAACGAGGTATACATAACACCGCACAATTAATATTATATCTTATAGTGAGACATCGAAATGAGATGCTATGTCGCGATTTGAGGAGCATTAGAACCCCATTACTACGATACGTAGACATCTGCAATCGCTATTTCCTAGCACGGAATTGTTGCATTTACGTTCTTTTGAAGTAAATACGAGGTATACATGACACTTCGCAATGAATATTATATCTTATCAGGAAACATAGAAATGAGATGCGATATCGCATTATAAGAAGCATTAGAACTCTTTTGCTACGATACGTATATATCTGGAAACGCTATTTCCTAGCAAGGAAGTGTCGCATTTACATTCATTCGAAGTGCATGCGAGGTATACATGACACTTCGCAATGAATATTATATCTCATCATGAAACATAGAAATGAGATGCGACATCTCGTTTTAAGAAGCATTAGAACTCTATTGTTTCGGTACCTAAACATCTGATAACGCTATTTCCAAGCAAGGATGTGTCGCATTTACATTCACTTGAAGTGTATGCGAGGTATAAGTGACAGTTCGCAATGAATATTATATCTCATCATGAAACATAGAAATGAAGAGCGACATCGCGGTTTAAGAAGCATTAGAACTCTATTGCTACGATCGGCAGATGTCTCCAAACGCTATTTCCTAGCAAGGAAGTGTAGCATTTACATTCATTTGAAATGTATGCGAGGTATATGTGACACTTCGCAATGAATATTATATCTTGTCATGAAACATAGAAATGAGATGCGATATCGCGATTTAAAAAGCATTAGGGATCTATTGCTGCGTTACGTAGACATCTGCAAACGCTATTTAATCGCAAGGAAGTTTCGCATTTACGTTCTTCTAAAGTGAGTAGGAGGTATACATAACACTCCACAATACCTTATCACGAAACATTGAAGTGAAATACGATATCGCGATTTAAGAAGCATTAGATCTCCATTGCTTCGATACAGAGACATCTGCAAACGCTCTTTCCTAGCAAGGAAGTGTCGCATTTACATTCATTTGAAGTGTATGCGAGGTATAAGTGACACATCGCAATGAATATTATATCTTATCATGAAACATCGATATGTGATGCGATATCGCGTTTCAAGAAGCATTAGAACTCTATTGCTTCTATACGTAGACATCTGCAAATGATATACCCTAGCAAGGAAGTGTCGCATTTACATTCACTTGGAGCGTATGCGAGGTATAAGTGACACTTCGCAATGAATATTATATCGGATCATGGAACATAGAAGTGAGATGCGATATCGCGTTTTAAGAAGCACTAGATCTCTATTGCTACGATACGTAGATATCTGGAAACGCTATTTCCTAGCAACGAAGTGTCGTATTTATATTCAGTTGAAGTTTATGCGAGGTATACAAGACACTTCGCATTGAATATTACATCTTATCATGACACATAGAAATGAGATGCGATATTGCGTTTTAAGAAGCATTAGAATTCTAATGCTACGATACGTAGACATCTTTCAAACGCTATTTCCTAGAAAGGAAGTGTCGCATTTACATTCTTTTGAAGTGAATACGAGGTATACATGACACTTCGCAATAAATATAATATCTTATCATGAAACATAGAAATGAAATGCGATATCTCGCTTTAAGAAGCATTATAACACTATTGCTTCGATACGTAGACATCTGCAAACGCAATTTCCTAGCAAGGAGGTGTCGCATTACAATCTTTTACAGTGAATACGAGGTATTCATGACACTTCGCAATGAATATTATATCTTATCATGAAACATAGAAATGAGATGCGATATAGCGAATTAAGAATCGTTAGAACTGTATTGCTACGATACGTAGACATTTGCAAACGCTATATAATAGCAGGGAAGTGTCGCAGTTACATTCATTTGAAGTGAATACGAGGTGTACATGACAATTCGCAATGGATACTATCTCTTATCATGAAATATAGAAGTGAGATGCATTATCACGTTTTAAGAAGGATTAGAACACTTGCTACGATACGTAGATATCTGCAAACGCTATTTCCTAGCATGGTAGTGTCGCATATACATTCTTTTGAAGTGAATACGAGGTATACATGACACTTCGCGATGATTATTATGTCTTATCATGAAACATAGAAATGAGATGCGATATCTTGTTTTAAGAAGCTTCAGAACTCTACTGCTACGGTGCGTAGACATCTGCAAACGCTATTTCGTAGGAAGGAAGTGTCGCATTTACATTCATTTGAAGTGAATGCGATGTGTAAGTGACACTTCGCAATGAATATTGTATCCTATCATGAAACACAGAAATGTGATGCGATATCAGGTTCTAATAAGCATTAGAGCAATATTGCTACGATACGTAGACATCTGAAAACGCTATTACCTAGCAATGAATTGTCGCATTTACATTCATTTGAAGTGCATGCGAGGTATAAGTGGCACTTCGCAATGATTATTTTATCTTACCATGAAACATAGAAATGAGATGCGATATCGCGATTTAAGAAGCATTAGGACTCTATTTCTTCGATACGTAGCCATCTGCAAACGCTATTTCCTAGCAAGGAAGTGTCGCATTTTCATTCATTTGAAGTGTACGCGAGGTATACACAACTCTTCGCTATGAATATTATATCTTATCATGAGACATAGAAATGAGATGCGATATACCGTCTTAAGAAGCATCAGAACCCTATTGCTTCGATACGCAGACATCTGTAAACGCTATTTAATAGCAAGGAAGTGTCGCATTTATATTCATTTGAAGTGAATGCGAGGTATACATGTCGCTTCGCAATGAATATTATATCGTATCATGAAACATAGAAATGAGATGCGATATCGCGTTTTAAGAAACATTAGAAATCTATTGCTTCGATACCTAGACATCGGAAAACGCTATTTCCTAGCAGGGAAGTGTCGCATTTACATTCTTGTTAAGTGAATACGAGGTATACATAACGCTCTACAGTGAATATTATATCTTATCATGAAACATAGAAATGAGATGCGATATCCCGTTTTAAGTGGCATTAGAACTCTATTGCTCCGATACATAGACATCTGCAAACGCTATTTCCTAGGAAGGAAGTGTCGCATTTACATTCATTTGAAGTGTATGCGAGGTATAAGTGACACTTCGCAGTGAATATTATATCTTATCATGAAACATAGGAATGAGATGCGATATCGCGTTTTGAGAAGCATTAGAACCTTACTGCTACGATAGGTACACATCTGCGAACGCTATTTGCTAGCAAGGAAGTGTTACATTTACATTCATTTGAAGTGTATGCGATGTATAAGTGACACTTCGCAATGAATATTATATCTTATCATCAAACATAGAAATGAGATGCGATATCGCGAATTAAGAAGCATCAGAACTCTATTGCTTCGATACGTAGACATCTGCAAACGCTACTTCCTAACAAGGAAGTTTCGCATTTACATTCATTGGACGTGTATGCGAGGTATACATAACACTTCGCAATGAATACTACGTCTTATCATGAAACATAGAAATGAGATGCGATATCGCGTTTTAGGAAACATTAGAGCTCTTTTGCTACGATACGTAGACATGTGGAAACGCTATTTCGTAGAAAGAAAGTGTCGCATTTACATTCATTTGAAGTGAATACAAGGTATACATAACACTCCACAATGAATATTATATCTTATCGTGATACATAGAAATGAGATGCGATATTGTGATTTAAGTAGCATTAGAACTCAATTGCCTCGATACGTAGACATCTGGAAACGCTATTTCCTAGAAAGGATGTATCGCATTTTCATTCGTTTGAAGTGTAGACAAGGAATACATAACACTTGGCAATTAATATTGTTTCTTATCATGCAGCACAGAAATGAGATGCGATATCGCGTTTTATGAAGCTTTAGAACTCTGTTGCTACGATACGTAGACATCTGAAAACGCTATTACCTAGCAATGAATTGTCGCATTTACATTCATTTGAAGTGCATGCGAGGTATAAGTGGCACTTCGCAATGATTATTTTATCTTACCATGAAACATAGAAATGAGATACGATATCGCGATTTAAGAAGCATTAGGACTCTATTTCTTCGATACGTAGCCATCTGCAAACGCTATTTCCTAGCAAGGAAGTGTCGCATTTTCATTCATTTGAAGTGTACGCGAGGTATACATAACTCTTCGCAATGAATGTTATATCTTATCATGAAACATAGGAATGAGATGCAACACCTCGTTTTAAGAAGCATTAGAACTATATTGCTACTATACGGAGACATTTGCAATCGCTATTCCCTAACAAGGAAACATCGCATTTACATTCATTTTAAGTGAATACGGGGTATACATGACACTTCGCAATGAACATTACATCTTATTATGAAACATAGAAATGAGATGCGATATGGCGTGTTAAGAAGCATTAGAACTCTATTGCTGCGATACGTAGATATCTGCAAACGCTATTTCCTAGCAAGGAAGTGTCGCATTTACATTCATTTGAAGTGTATGCGAGGTATACATGACACTCCGCAATGAATATTATATCTTATAATGAAACATAGAAATGAGATGCGATATCGCCTTTTAAGGAGCATTAGAAATATATTGCTTCGTTACGTAGACATCTGCGTACGCTATTTCCTAGCAAGGAAGTGTCGCATTTACAATCATTTGAAGTGTAAGCGAGGTATACATAACACTTCGCAATAAGTATTATATCTTATCATGAAACATAGAAATGAGATGCGATATCCCGTTTTGAGAAGCATTAGTAATTTAATGCTACGATACGTAGACATCTGCAGACGCAACTTCCTAGCAAGGAAGTGTCGCTTTTACATTCTTTTAAGGTGAATACGAGGTATACATAACCCTCCATAATGAATATTATATCTCATCATGAAACATAGAAATGAGTTGCGATATCTTGTTTTATGAAGCATAAGAACTCTGCTGCTTCGATACGTAGACATCTGGAAACGTTATTTCCTAGAAAGGAAGTGTCGCATTTTCATTCAGTTGAAGTTTATGCGAGTTATACAAGACACTTCGCATTGAATATTACATCTTATCATGACACATAGAAATGAGATGCGATATCGCGTTTTGAGAAGCATTAAAATCCTAATGCTACGATACGTAGACATCTGCAAACGCTCTTTCCTAGCAAGGAAGTGTCGCATTTACATTCATTTGAAGCGTATGCGAGGTATAAGTGACACTTCGCAGTGAATATTATATCTTATCATGAAACATAGAAATGAGATGCGATATCGCGTTTTGAGAAGCATTAGAACCTTACTGCTACGATAGGTATACATCTGCAAACGCTATTTCCTAGGAAGGAAGTGTCGCATTTACATTCTCTGAAGTGAATACGGGGTATACATAACACACCACAATGAATATTATACCATATCACGAAACATAGAAATGAAATGCGATATCGCGATTTGAGAAGCATTAGATCTCTATTGCTTCGATACGGAGACATCTGCAAACGCTATTCCTTAGCAAGGAAGTTTCGCAATTACATCCTTTTTAAGTGAATACGAGGTATACATTACACTCCACAATGAATATTATATCTTATCATGAAACATAGAAGTGACATGCGATATCGGGATTTAAAAAGCATAAAAATCTATTCCTTCGATACGTAGACAACTGCAAGCGCTACTTCCTAGCAAGGAAGTGTCCCACTTACATTCATTGAATTGTACACCAGGTATACGTAACACTTCGCAATGAGTATTATAGCTTATCATGAAGCATAGAAATGAGATGCGATATCGCGTTTCAAGAAGCATTAGAACTCTATTGCTTCCAAGCGTAGACATCTGGAAACGCTATTTCCTAGCAAGGAAGTGTCGCACTTACATTCATTTGAAGTGAATACGAGGTATACATAACACTTCACAATGAATATTATATCTTATCATGAGACATAGAAATGAGATGCGATATACCGTCTTAAGAAGCATCAGAACCCTATTGCTTCGATACGCAGACATCTGTAAACGCTATTTAATAGCAAGGAAGTGTCGCATTTACATTCATTTGAAGTGAATGCGATGTGTAAGTGACACTTCGCAATGAATATTGTATCCTATCATGAAACACAGAAATGTGATGCGATATCAGGTTCTAATAAGCATTAGAGCAATATTGCTACGATACGTAGACATCTGAAAACGCTATTACCTAGCAATGAATTGTCGCATTTACATTCATTTGAAGTGCATGCGAGGTATAAGTGGCACTTCGCAATGATTATTTTATCTTACCATGAAACATAGAAATGAGATGCGATATCGCGATTTAAGAAGCATTAGGACTCTATTTCTTCGATACGTAGCCATCTGCAAACGCAATTTCCTTGCAAGGAAGTGTCGCATTTACATTCTCTTGAAGTGAATACGAGGTATACATAACACTGCACAATGAATATTATATCTTATCATGAAACATAGAAATGAGATGGGATATCGCGTTTTAAGAAGCATTACAAATCCATTGCTTCGATACGTAGAAATCTGCAAACGCTATTTCCTAGCAAGGAAGTGTCGCATTTTCATTCATTTGAAGTGTACGCGAGGTATACACAACTCTTCGCAATGAATATTATATCTTATCATGAGACATAGAAATGAGATGCGATATACCGTCTTAAGAAGCATCAGAACCCTATTGCTTCGATACGCAGACATCTGTAAACGCTATTTAATAGCAAGGAAGTGTCGCATTTACATTCATTTGAAGTGAATGCGAGGTATACATGTCGCTTCGCAATGAATATTATATCGTATCATGAAACATAGAAATGAGATGCGATATCGCGTTTTAAGAAACATTAGAAATCTATTGCTTCGATACCTAGACATCGGAAAACGCTATTTCCTAGCAGGGAAGTGTCGCATTTACATTCTTGTTAAGTGAATACGAGGTATACAAAACGCTCTACAGTGAATATTATATCTTATCATGAAACATAGAAATGAGATGCGATATCCCGTTTTAAGTGGCATTAGAACTCTATTGCTCCGATACATAGACATCTGCAAACGCTATTTCCTAGGAAGGAAGTGTCGCATTTACATTCATTTGAAGTGTATGCGAGGTATAAGTGACACTTCGCAGTGAATATTATATCTTATCATGAAACATAGGAATGAGATGCGATATCGCGTTTTGAGAAGCATTAGAACCTTACTGCTACGATAGGTACACATCTGCGAACGCTATTTGCTAGCAAGGAAGTGTTACATTTACATTCATTTGAAGTGTATGCGATGTATAAGTGACACTTCGCAATGAATATTATATCTTATCATCAAACATAGAAATGAGATGCGATATCGCGAATTAAGAAGCATCAGAACTCTATTGCTTCGATACGTAGACATCTGCAAACGCTATTTCCTAACAAGGAAGTTTCGCATTTACATTCGTTGGACGTGTATGCGAGGTATACATAACACTTCGCAATGAATACTACGTCTTATCATGAAACATAGAAATGAGATGCGATATCGCGTTTTAAGAAACATTAAAGCTCTTTTGCTACGATACGTAGACATGTGGAAACGCTATTTCGTAGAAAGAAAGTGTCGCATTTACATTCATTTGAAGTGAATACAAGGTATACATAACACTCCACAATGAATATTATATCTTATCGTGATACATAGAAATGAGATGCGATATTGTGATTTAAGTAGCATTAGAACTCAATTGCCTCGATACGTAGACATCTGGAAACGCTATTTCCTAGAAAGGATGTATCGCATTTTCATTCGTTTGAAGTGTAGACAAGGAATACATAACACTTGGCAATTAATATTGTTTCTTATCATGCAGCACAGAAATGAGATGCGATATCGCGTTTTATGAAGCTTTAGAACTCTGTTGCTACGATACGTAGACATCTGAAAACGCTATTACCTAGCAATGAATTGTCGCATTTACATTCATTTGAAGTGCATGCGAGGTATAAGTGGCACTTCGCAATGATTATTTTATCTTACCATGAAACATAGAAATGAGATACGATATCGCGATTTAAGAAGCATTAGGACTCTATTTCTTCGATACGTAGCCATCTGCAAACGCTATTTCCTAGCAAGGAAGTGTCGCATTTACATTCTCTTGAAGTGAATACGAGGTATACATAACACTGCACAATGAATATTATATCTTATCATGAAACATAGAAATGAGATGGGATATGGCGTTTTAAGAAGCATTACAAATCCATTGCTTCGATACGTAGACATCTGCAAACGCTATTTCCTAGCAAGGAAGTGTCGCATTTTCATTCATTTGAAGTGTACGCGAGGTATACATAACTCTTCGCAATGAATGTTATATCTTATCATGAAACATAGGAATGAGATGCAACACCTCGTTTTAAGAAGCATTAGAACTATATTGCTACTATACGGAGACATTTGCAATCGCTATTCCCTAACAAGGAAACATCGCATTTACATTCATTTTAAGTGAATACGAGGTATACATGACACTTCGCAATGAATATTACATCTTATTATGAAACATAGAAATGAGATGCGATATGGCGTGTTAAGAAGCATTAGAACTCTATTGCTGCGATACGTAGATATCTGCAAACGCTATTTCCTAGCAAGGAAGTGTCGCATTTACATTCATTTGAAGTGTATGCGAGGTATACATGACACTCCGCAATGAATATTATATCTTATAATGAAACATAGAAATGAGATGCGATATCGCCTTTTAAGGAGCATTAGAAATATATTGCTTCGTTACGTAGACATCTGCGTACGCTATTTCCTAGCAAGGAAGTGTCGCATTTACAATCACTTGAAGTGTAAGCGAGGTATACATAACACTTCGCAATAAGTATTATATCTTATCATGAAACATAGAAATGAGATGCGATATCCCGTTTTGAGAAGCATTAGAAATTTAATGCTACGATACGTAGACATCTGCAGACGCAACTTCCTAGCAAGGAAGTGTCGCTTTTACATTCTTTTGAGGTGAATACGAGGTATACATAACCCTCCATAATGAATATTATATCTCATCATGAAACATAGAAATGAGTTGCGATATCTTGTTTTATGAAGCATAAGAACTCTGCTGCTTCGATACGTAGACATCTGGAAACGTTATTTCCTAGAAAGGAAGTGTCGCATTTTCATTCAGTTGAAGTTTATGCGAGTTATACAAGACACTTCGCATTGAATATTACATCTTATCATGACACATAGAAATGAGATGCGATATCGCGTTTTGAGAAGCATTAAAATCCTAATGCTACGATACGTAGACATCTGCAAACGCTCTTTCCTAGCAAGGAAGTGTCGCATTTACATTCTTTTGAAGCGTATGCGAGGTATAAGTGACACTTCGCAGTGAATATTATATCTTATCATGAAACATAGAAATGAGATGCGATATCGCGTTTTGAGAAGCATTAGAACCTTACTGCTACGATAGGTATACATCTGCAAACGCTATTTCCTAGGAAGGAAGTGTCGCATTTACATTCTTTGAAGTGAATACGGGGTATACATAACACACCACAATGAATATTATACCATATCACGAAACATAGAAATGAAATGCGATATCGCGATTTGAGAAGCATTAGATCTCTATTGCTTCGATACGGAGACATCTGCAAACGCTATTCCTTAGCAAGGAAGTTTCGCAATTACATCCTTTTTAAGTGAATACGAGGTATACATTACACTCCACAATGAATATTATATCTTATCATGAAACATAGAAGTGACATGCGATATCGGGATTTAAAAAGCATAAAAATCTATTCCTTCGATACGTAGACAACTGCAAGCGCTACTTCCTAGCAAGGAAGTGTCCCACTTACATTCATTGAATTGTACACCAGGTATACGTAACACTTCGCAATGAGTATTATAGCTTATCATGAAGCATAGAAATGAGATGCGATATCGCGTTTCAAGAAGCATTAGAACTCTATTGCTTCCAAGCGTAGACATCTGGAAACGCTATTTCCTAGCAAGGAAGTGTCGCACTTACATTCATTTGAAGTGAATACGAGGTATACATAACACTTCACAATGAATATTATATCTTATCATGAGACATAGAAATGAGATGCGATATACCGTCTTAAGAAGCATCAGAACCCTATTGCTTCGATACGCAGACATCTGTAAACGCTATTTAATAGCAAGGAAGTGTCGCATTTACATTCATTTGAAGTGAATGCGAGGTATACATGTCGCTTCGCAATGAATATTATATCGTATCATGAAACATAGAAGTGAGATGCGATATCGCGTTTTAAGAAGCATTAGAAATCTATTGCTTCGATACCTAGACATCGGAAAACGCTATTTCCTAGCAGGGAAGTGTCGCATTTACATTCTTGTTAAGTGAATACGAGGTATACATAACGCTCCACAGTGAATATTATATCTTATCATGAAACATAGAAATGAGATGCGATATCCCGTTCTAAGTGGCATTAGAACTCTATTGCTCCGATACATAGACATCTGCAATCGCTATTTCCTAGGAAGGAAGTGTCGCATTTACATTCATTTGAAGTGTATGCGAGGTATAAGTGACACTTCGCAGTGAATATTATATCTTATCATGAAACATAGGAATGAGATGCGATATCGCGTTTTGAGAAGCATTAGGACCTTACTGCTACGATAGGTACACATCTGCGAACGCTATTTGCTAGCAAGGAAGTGTTACATTTACATTCATTTGAAGTGTATGCGAGGTATAAGTGACACTTCGCAATGAATATTATATCTTATCATCAAACATAGAAATGAGATGCGATATCGCGAATTAAGAAGCATCAGAACACTATTGCTTCGATACGTAGACATCTGCAAACGCTATTTCCTAACAAGGAAGTTTCGCATTTACATTCATTGGACGTGTATGCGAGGTATACATAACACTTCGCAATGAATACTACGTCTTATCATGAAACATAGAAATGAGATGCGATATCGCGTTTTAGGAAACTTTGGAGCTCTTTTGCTACGATACGTAGACATGTGGAAACGCTATTTCGTAGAAAGAAAGTGTCGCATTTACATTCATTTGAAGTGAATACAAGGTATACATAACACTCCTCAATGAATATTATATCTTATCGTGATACATAGAAATGAGATGCGATATTGTGATTTAAGTAGCATTAGAACTCAATTGGCTCGATACGTAGACATCTGGAAACGCTATTTCCTAGAAAGGATGTATCGCATTTTCATTCGTTTGAAGTGTAGACAAGGAATACATAACACTTGGCAATTAATATTGTTTCTTATCATGAAGCACAGAAATGAGATGCGATATCGCGTTTTATGAAGCTTTAGAACACTATTGCTACGATACGTAGACATCTGCAAACGCTATTTAATAGCAAGGAAGTGTCGGATTTACATTCTTTTGAAGTTAATACGAGGTATACATAACACTCCACAATGAATATTATATCTTATCATGAGACATAGAAATGTGATGCGATATCGCGTTTTAAGTAGCATTAGAACTCTATTGCTTCGATACCTGGACATCTGCAAACGCTATTTCCTAGCAAGGAAGTGTCACATATACATTCTGTTGAAGTGAATACGAGGTATACATAACACTCCACAATGAATATTATATCTTATCATGAAACATAGAAATGAGATGCGATATCGCGATTTAAGAGGCATTAAAACTTTATTGCTTAGATAGGTAGACATCTGCAGACGCTATTTCCTAGCAAGGCAGTGTCGCATTTACATTCATTTGAAGTGTATGCGAAATACACATGACACTTCGCAATGATTATTATATATTATCATGAAACATAAAATGAAATGCGATAACGCGTTTTAAGAAGCACTAGAACTCTATTGCTTCGACACGTAGACATCTGGAAACGCTATTCCTTAGCAAGGAAGTTTCGCAATTACATCCTTTTTAAGTGAATACGAGGTATACATTACACTCCACAATGAATATTATATCTTATCATGAAACATAGAAGTGACATGCGATATCGGGATTTAAAAAGCATAAAAATCTATTCCTTCGATACGTAGACAACTGCAAGCGCTACTTCCTAGCAAGGAAGTGTCCCACTTACATTCATTGAATTGTACACCAGGTATACGTAACACTTCGCAATGAGTATTATAGCTTATCATGAAGCATAGAAATGAGATGCGATATCGCGTTTCAAGAAGCATTAGAACTCTATTGCTTCCAAGCGTAGACATCTGGAAACGCTATTTCCTAGCAAGGAAGTGTCGCACTTACATTCATTTGAAGTGAATACGAGGTATACATAACACTTCACAATGAATATTATATCTTATCATGAGACATAGAAATGAGATGCGATATACCGTCTTAAGAAGCATCAGAACCCTATTGCTTCGATACGCAGACATCTGTAAACGCTATTTAATAGCAAGGAAGTGTCGCATTTACATTCATTTGAAGTGAATGCGAGGTATACATGTCGCTTCGCAATGAATATTATATCGTATCATGAAACATAGAAGTGAGATGCGATATCGCGTTTTAAGAAGCATTAGAAATCTATTGCTTCGATACCTAGACATCGGAAAACGCTATTTCCTAGCAGGGAAGTGTCGCATTTACATTCTTGTTAAGTGAATACGAGGTATACATAACGCTCCACAGTGAATATTATATCTTATCATGAAACATAGAAATGAGATGCGATATCCCGTTCTAAGTGGCATTAGAACTCTATTGCTCCGATACATAGACATCTGCAATCGCTATTTCCTAGGAAGGAAGTGTCGCATTTACATTCATTTGAAGTGTATGCGAGGTATAAGTGACACTTCGCAGTGAATATTATATCTTATCATGAAACATAGGAATGAGATGCGATATCGCGTTTTGAGAAGCATTAGGACCTTACTGCTACGATAGGTACACATCTGCGAACGCTATTTGCTAGCAAGGAAGTGTTACATTTACATTCATTTGAAGTGTATGCGAGGTATAAGTGACACTTCGCAATGAATATTATATCTTATCATCAAACATAGAAATGAGATGCGATATCGCGAATTAAGAAGCATCAGAACACTATTGCTTCGATACGTAGACATCTGCAAACGCTATTTCCTAACAAGGAAGTTTCGCATTTACATTCATTGGACGTGTATGCGAGGTATACATAACACTTCGCAATGAATACTACGTCTTATCATGAAACATAGAAATGAGATGCGATATCGCGTTTTAGGAAACTTTGGAGCTCTTTTGCTACGATACGTAGACATGTGGAAACGCTATTTCGTAGAAAGAAAGTGTCGCATTTACATTCATTTGAAGTGAATACAAGGTATACATAACACTCCTCAATGAATATTATATCTTATCGTGATACATAGAAATGAGATGCGATATTGTGATTTAAGTAGCATTAGAACTCAATTGGCTCGATACGTAGACATCTGGAAACGCTATTTCCTAGAAAGGATGTATCGCATTTTCATTCGTTTGAAGTGTAGACAAGGAATACATAACACTTGGCAATTAATATTGTTTCTTATCATGAAGCACAGAAATGAGATGCGATATCGCGTTTTATGAAGCTTTAGAACACTATTGCTACGATACGTAGACATCTGCAAACGCCATTTAATAGCAAGGAAGTGTCGGATTTACATTCTTTTGAAGTTAATACGAGGTATACATAACACTCCACAATGAATATTATATCTTATCATGAGACATAGAAATGTGATGCGATATCGCGTTTTAAGTAGCATTAGAACTCTATTGCTTCGATACCTGGACATCTGCAAACGCTATTTCCTAGCAAGGAAGTGTCACATATACATTCTGTTGAAGTGAATACGAGGTATACATAACACTCCACAATGAATATTATATCTTATCATGAAACATAGAAATGAGATGCGATATCGCGATTTAAGAGGCATTAAAACTTTATTGCTTAGATAGGTAGACATCTGCAGACGCTATTTCCTAGCAAGGCAGTGTCGCATTTACATTCATTTGAAGTGTATGCGAAATACACATGACACTTCGCAATGATTATTATATATTATCATGAAACATAAAATGAAATGCGATAACGCGTTTTAAGAAGCACTAGAACTCTATTGCTTCGACACGTAGACATCTGGAAACGTAATGTCCTAGAAAGGAAGTGTCTTACTTACATTCATTTGAAGTGTAGACGAGGAATACATAACACTTCGCAATGGATATTATATCTTATCATGAGACATAGAAATGCGATGCTATATCGCGTTTTGAGAAGCATTAGAACTATATTGCTTCGATACATAGACATCCTGAAACGCTACTTCCTTGCAAGGAAGTGTCGCATTTGCATTCTTTGAAGTGAAAACGAGGTTTACATAACACTGCACAATGAATATTATAGCTTATCATGAGACATAGAAATGAGATGCGATGTCGCGTTTTAAGTACCATTAGAACTCTATTGCTTCGATACGTGGACACGTGGAAACGCTATTTCCTAGAGAGGAAGTGTTGCATTTACATTCTTTTGAAGTGAATACGAGGTATACAAGACACTTCGCAATGAATAATATATCTTATCATGAAACATAGGAATGAGTTGCGATATCGCGATTTAAGAAGCATTAGGATTCTATTGCTTCGATAGGTAGACATCTACAAACGCTATTTCCTAGTAAGGGAGTGTCGCATTTACATTCTTTTGAAGTGAATACCAGGTTATGATAACACTCCACAATGAATATCATATCTTATCATGAAACATAGAAATGAGATGCGATATGGCTATTTAAGAAGCAGTAGATCTCTATTTCTTCGATACGTAGACATCTGCAAACGCAATTTAAAAGCAAGGAAGTGTCGCATTTACATTCATGTGAAGTGTATCCGAGGTATACATGACACTTCGAAATGAATATTATATCTTATCATGAAACGTAGAATTGAGGTGCGATATCGCGATTTAACAAGCATTGGAACACCATTGCTTCGATACGTAGACATCTGCAAACGCTACTTCCTAGCAAGGATGTGTCGCATTTACATTCACCTGAAGTATATGCGAGTTATTCAAAACACTTCGCAATGAATATTATATCTTATCATGAAACATAGAAATGAGTTGCGATATCGCGATTTAAGAAGCATTAGAACTCTCCTTGCTTCGATACGTAGACATCTGCAAACGCTATTACCTATCAAGGAAATGTCGCATTTACATTCTTTTGAAGTGAGCACGAGGTATACATGACACGTCGCATTGAATACTATGTCTTATCATGAAACATAGGAATGAGATGCGATATCGTGTTTTGAGAAGCATTAGTACGCCCTTACTTCGATACGTAGACATCTGGAAAAGCTATTTCCTATCAAGGAAGTGTCGCATTTACATTCTTTTGAAGTGAGTATGAGGAAAACCTGACTATACGCAATGAATATTATATCGTATCTAGAAACATAGAAATTAGGTGCTATATCGCGATTAAAGAAGCATTAGAACCCTATTGCTTCGATACGAATACATCTGCAAGCGCTACTTCCTAGCAAGGAAGCGTCGCATTTACATTCTTTTGAAGTGATTACGAGGTATACATCGCACTCCACAATGAATATTATATCTTATCCTGAAACATAGAAATGAGAAGCGATATCCCGTTTTAAGAAACATTAGGGCTCTATTGCTACGACACGTAGATATCTGCTGACGCTAATTCCTAGCAAGGAAGAGTCTCATTTATATTCATTTGAGGTGTAGACGAGATTTACATAACACTGCACAATGAATATTTTATCTTATCATGAAACGTAGGAGTGAGATGCGATATCGCGTTTTGAGAAGCATTAGAACTCTATTGCTTCGATACGTAGATATCTGCATACGCTATTTCCCAGCATGGAAGTATCGCATTTACATTCATTTCAAGTGTATGCGAGGTATACAAGACACTTCGCAATGAATATTATATCTTGTCATAAAACATAGAAGTGAGATGCGATATCGTGTATTAACAAGCATTAGAAATCAATTGCTACGATACGAATACATCTGCAAATGCTATTTCCTAGCATGGAAGTGTCGCATTTACATTCTTTTGCAGAGAATACGAGGTATACATGACACTTCGCAATCAATATTATATCTTATCCTGAAACAGAGATGAGGTGCGATATCTCGTTTTACGAAACATTAGAACTCTATTGCTTCTATACGTAGACATCTGCCAACGCTATTTCCTAGCAAGGAAGTGTCGCATTTACATTCGTTTGAAGTGTTTGCGAGGTACACAAAACACTTCGCAATGAATATTATATCTTATCATGACACATAGATATGTGATGCGATGTCGCGTTTTGAGAAGCATTAGAACTCTAATGCTACGATACGTAGACATCTGCAAACGCTATTTCCTAGCAAGGAAGTGTCGCGTTTACATTCTTTTTAAGTGTATGCGAAGTATACAAGCCACTTCGCAATGAATATTATATCTTATCATGAAACATCGAAATGAGATGCAATATCGTGTTTTGGGGAGCTTTAGAACTCTATTGCTTCGATACGTAGACATCTGGAAACGTAATTTCCTAGAAAGGAAGTGTCGCATTTACATTCATTTGACGTGTGGTGGAGGAATACATAACACTTCGCAATGAATGTTATATCTTATCATGAGACATAGAAATGAGATGCGATATCTCGATTTAAGAAGCATTAGAACTCTATTGCTTCGATACGCAGACATCTGCTAACGCTATTTCCTAGCGAGGAAGTGTCGCATTTACATTCTCTTGATTTGTATGCGATGTATACATAACACTCCACAAAGAATATTATATCTTATCATGAAACATAGAAATGAGATCCGATATGACGATTTAAGAAGCTTTACAATTCTATTTCTTCGATACGTAGACATCTGCAAACGCTACTTCCTGGCATGGAAGTGTCGCATTTACATTCTTTTGAAAGAAATGCAAGGTATACACAACACTTCGTTCTGAATATTATATCTTATCATGAAACATAGAAATGAGATGCGATATCGCGTTTTGAGGAGCATTAGAACTCTAATGCTACGATACGCAGACATCTGCTAGCGCTATTTCCTAGCAAGGAAGTGCCGCATTTACATTCATTTGAAGTGTATACGAGGTATGCATAACACTTCGCAATCAATACTACATCTTATCATGAAATATAGAAATGAGATGCGATATCGCGTCTTAAGAAGCATTAGAACCCTATTGCTTCGAATTCGCAGACATCTCGAAACGCATTTCCTATGCAAGGATGTCTGGCATTTACATTCTTTAGATGTGTAGACGAAGTATACATAACACTTCGCAATGAATATTATATCTTACCAAGAGACGTAGAAATGAGGTGCGATGTCGCGTTATAGGAAGCATTAGAACACTTATGCTACGATACGTAGACATCTGCAAATGCCCTTTCCTAGCAAGGGAGTGTCGCATTTACATTCTTTTGAAGTGAATACGAGGTTATAATAACACTCCACAATGAATATTATATCTTATCATGAAACATAGAAATGAGATGCGATATGGCGATATAAGAAGCAGTAGATCTCTATTGCTTCGAGACGTAGATATCTGCAAACGCTATTTCCTAGGAAGGAAGAGTGGCATTTACATTCATTTGAAGTGTAAACGAGGTATACATGACACTTGGCAATCAATATTATATCTTATCATGAAACATAGAAATGAGATGCGATATCGCGAATTAAGGAGCATTAGAACTCTATTGCTTCGATACGTAGACATCTGCAAACGCTACTTCCTAGCAAGGAAGTGTCGCATTTACATTCATTTGATGTGATTGCGAGGTATACATGACACTTCGCAATGAATATTATATCCTATCATGAAACATAGAAACGAGATGCGATATTTGGCCTAAGAAGCATTAGATCTCTATTGCTTCGATACGTAGACATCTGCCAACGCTATTTCCTAGCAAGGAAGTGTCGCATTTACATTTATGTGAAGTGTATGCGAGGTATACAAGACACTTCGCAATGAATATTATATCTTGTCATAAAACATAGAAGTGAGATGCGATATCGCGATTTAAGAATCATTAGAAATCTATTGCTTCGATACCTAGACATCTGCAAACGCTATTTCCTAGCAAGGAAGTGTTGCATTTGCATTCATTTGAAGTGTAAACGAGGTATACATGACACTTGGCAATCAATATTATATCTTATCATGAAACATAGAAATGAGATGCGATATCGCGAATTAAGGAGCATTAGAACTCTATTGCTTCGATACGTAGACATCTGCAAACGCTACTTCCTAGCAAGGAAGTGTCGCATTTACATTCATTTGGTGTGATTGCGAGGTATACATGACACTTCGCAATGAATATTATATCTTCTCATGAAACATAGAAATGAGATGCGATATGGCAATTTAAGAAGCATTAGAACTCTATTGCTTCGATACGTAGACATCCGCAAACGCTATTTCCTAGGAAAGAAGTGTCGCATTTACATTCTTTTGAAGTGAATACTAGGCATACATGTAACTTCGCAGTGAATATTACATCTTATCATGAAACATATATATGAGATGCGATATTGCGTTCTGAGAAGCATTAGAACTCTATTGCTACGATACGTAGACATCTGCAGACACTATTTCCTAGTAAGGAAGTGTCGCATTTACATTCTTTTGGTGTGAATACGGGGTATACACAACACTCCACAATGAATATTATATCTTATCATGAAGCATAGAAATGAGGAGCGATTTCGCGTTTTAAGAAGCATTAGATCTCTATTGCTTCGATACGTAAACATCTGCAGACGCTATTACCTAGGAAGGAAGTGTCGCATTTACATTCTTTTGAAGCGAATACGAGGTATATATAACACTCCACAATGAATATTATATTTTAACGTGAAACATAGGAATGAGGATCGATTCGCGCTTTAAGAAGCATTAGAAACCTATTGCTACGATACGCAGACATCTGCAAACGCTACTTCCTTGCAAGGAAGTGTCGCATTTACATACTTTTGAAGTGAATCCGAGGTATACATGACCCTTCGCAATGAATATTACATCTTATCATGAAACATAGAAAAGAGATGCAATATCGCGTTTTAAGAAGCATTAGAACCCTATTGCTACGATACGTAGACATCAGCAGACGCTATTTTCTAGCAAGGACGTGACGCATTTACATTCAGTTGAAGTGTATGCGAGGTATACATGACACTTCGCAATGATTATTATATCTTACCATGAAACATAGAAATGAGATGCCATATCGCGTTTTAAGAAGCTTTAGATATCTATTGCTACGATACGTAGACATCTGCAGACGCTATTTCCTAGCAAAGAAGTGTCGCATTTACATTCTTTTGAAGTGAATACGAGGTATACACAACACTCCACAATGAATATTATATCTCATCATGAAGCATAGAAATGAGGAGCGATTTCGCGTTTTAAGAAGCATTATAAATCTATTGCTTCGATACGTAAACATCTGCAGACGCTATTACCTAGGAAGGAACTGTCGCATTTACATTCTTTTGAAGCGAATACGAGGTATATATAACACTCCACAATGAATATTATATTTTAACGTGAAACATAGGAATGAGGAGCGATTCGCGCTTTAAGAAGCATTAGAACCCTATTGCTACGGTACATAGACATCTGCAGACGCTATTTCCTAGCAAGGAAGTGTCGCATTTACATTCTTTTGAAGCGAATACGAGGTATACATAACACTCCACAATGAACATTATATCTTATCATGAAACATAGCAAAGAGGAGCGATTTCGCGTTTTAAGAAGCATTAGTACTCTATTGCATCGATAAGTAGACATCTACAGACGATACTTCCTAGCAAGGAAGTGTAGCATTTACATTCATTTGATGTTAATACGAAGTATACATGACACTCCGCAATGAATATTATATCTTATCCTAAAACAGAAATGAGGTGCTATATCTCGTTTTAAGAAACATTAGAACCCTATTGCTTCGATACGTAGACATCTGCCAATGCCATTTCCTAGCAAGGAAGTGTCGCATTTACATTCATTTGAAGTGTATGCAAGGTATACATGACACTTCGCAATGAATATTATATCTTATAATGAAACATAGAAATGAGATGCTATATCTCGTTTTAAGAAGCATTCGAACCCTATTGCTACGATACGTAGACATCTGCAGACGCTATTTCCTAGCAAGGAAGTGTCGCATTTACATTCTTTTGAAGTGAATACGAGGTATACATAACACTCCACAATGAATATTATATCTTTTCATGAAGCACATAAATGGGGTGCGATTTCGCGTTTTAAGAAGCATTGGAAATCTATTGCTTCCATACGTAGACATCTGCAAACGCTACTACCTAGCAATGAAGTGTCGCCTTTTAATACGTTTGAAGTGCATGCGTGGTATACAAGACATTTCGCGATGAATATTATATCTTATCATGAAACGCAGAAATGGGATGCGATATCGCGCTAAAAAAGCATTAGAACTCTATTACTACGATACGTAGACATCTGCAAACGCTATTTAATAGCAAGGAAGAGTCGCATTTGCATTCTTTTGAAGTGAATACGAGGTACACATAACATTTCACAATGAATATTGTACCTTCATTAGAACTCTATGCTTCGATACGGAGACACCTGCAAACGCTACTTCCTAGCAAGGAAGTTCCGCATTTACATTCTTTTGCAGTGAATATGAGGTATACATGACACTTCGCAGTGAATATTATATTTTTATCATGAGACACAGAAATGAGATGCGATATCGCGTTTTAAGAAGCATTAGAAATCTATTGCTTCGATACGGAGACATTTGCAATCGCTATTTCCTAGCAAGGAAACGTCGCATTTACATTCATTTTAAGTGAATACGAGGTATACTTGACTCTTCGCAATGAATATTATATCTTATTATGAAACATAGAAATGAGATGCGATATGGCGTTTTAAGAAGCATTAGAACTCTATTGCTTCGATACGTAGACATCTGTAAACGCTATTTCCTAGCAAGGAAGTATCGCATTTACATTCATTTGAAGTGTAGACGAGGAATACATAACACTTCGCAATGAACATTAAATCTTGTCAAGAGACATAGAAGTGAGATGCGATATCGCGTTCTAAGATGCATTAGAACTCTATTGCTTCGATACGTTGACATCTGGAAACTCTATTTCCTAGAACGGAAGTGCCGCATTTACATCCAATTGAAGTGTAGACGAGGAATACATAACACTTCGCATTGAATATTATATCTTGTCACGGAACATAGAAATGATATGCGATAGCACGGTTTGAGAAGCATTAGAACTCTATTGCTTCGATACGTAGACATCTGGGAACGCGATACCCAAGAAAGGAAATGTCGCATTTACATACAATTGAAGTGTAGGCGAGGAGTACGTAACACTCCACAATGAATATTATATCTTATCACGAAACATAGAAATGAGATGCGATATCGCGTATTAAGAAGCATTAGAGCTCTATTGCTTCGATACGTTGACATCTGGAAACGCTATTTCCTAGAGTGGAAGTGTCGCATTTACATTCATTTGAAGTGTATGCGAGGTGTAAGTGAGACTCCGCAATGAATATTATATCTTATCATGAAACATACAAATGAGATGCGATATCGCGTTTCAAGAAGCATTAGAACTCTATTTCTTCGATGCGTAGACATCTGGAAACGCTGTCTCCTAGCATGGAAGTGTCGCATTTACATTCATTTGAAGTGTATGCGAGGAATACATGACACTTCGCAATGAAAATTATATATTATCATGAAATATAGAAATGATGAGCCATTTCGCGTTTTAAGAAGCATTAGAACGCTATTGCTTCGGTACGTAGACATCCTCAGACGCTAATTCCTAGCAATGAAGTGTCGCATTTACAATCTTTTGAAGTGAATACGAGGCATACATAACACTCCACAATGAATATTATACCTTATCATGAAACATAGAAATGAGATGCGATATGGCGATTTAAGAAGCATTAGAACTCTATATCTACGATACGTAGACATCTGCAAACGCCATTTCCAAGCAAGGAAGTGTCGCATTTTCATTATTTTGAAGAGAAAACGAGGTATACATAACACTGCACAATGAATATGATATCTCATCATGAAACATAGAAATGAGATGCGATATCCCGTTTTAAGACGCATTAGAACACTATTGCTTCGATACGTAGACATCAGCAAACTCTATTTCCCAGCAAGCAAGAGTGGCATTTACATTCTTTTGATGTGAATACGAGGTATAGATGACACTTCGCTATGAATATTAAATCTTATCATGAAACATAGGAATGAGATGCGGTATATCGTTTTATGAATTATTAGAACTTTATTGCTTCGATATATAGACATCTGCAAACGCTATTTCCTGGCAAGGAAGTGACGCTATTTCCTAGGAAGGAAATGTCGCATTTACATTCATTTGAAGTTTACACGGGTAATACATAACACTTCGCAATGAATATTATATCCTATCATGAAACATAGAATTGTCATGCAATATCGCGTCCTAAGAAGCATTAGGACTCTATTGCTACGATACGTAGACATCTGCAAACGCTATTTCCTAGCATGGGACTGTCGCATTTACATTCTTTTGAAGTGAATGCGAGGTATACATGACACTTCGCAAAGAATATTATATCTTATCATGAAATATAGAAATGAGATGCTACATCTCGTTTGGAGAAACATTAGAACTCTATTGCTACCATACGTAGACATCTGCAAACGCTATTTCCTTGCAAAGAAGTGTCGCATTTACACTCTTTTGAAGTGAATACGAGGTATACATAATACTCCATAATGAACATTATACCTTATCATGAAACATAGAAATGAGATGCAATATCGCGTTTGGAGAAGCATTAGAAGCCTATTGCTACGATACGGAGACATCTGCAAACGCTATTTCCTAGCATAGAAGTGTCGCATTTACATTCTTTTGAAGTGAATATTAGGAATACATGACACTTCGCATTGAATATTATGTCTTATCATGAAACATAGAAATAGGATGCGATATAGCGATATAAGAATCATTAGGACACTATTGCTACGATACATAGACATCTGCAAACGCTATATCCTAGCAAGGAAGTGTCGCATTTACATTCTTTTGAAGTGAATACGCGGTATACATAGCACTCCACAATGAAAATGATACCTTATCACGAAACATAGAAATGAGATTCGATATCGCGATTAAATAAGCATTAGAACCCTATTGCTTCGGTACGGAGACATCTGCAAACGCTATTTCCTAGCAAGGATGCGTCGCATTTACATTCTCTTTAAGTGAATACGAGGTATACATGACCCTTCGCAATGAATATTATATCTTATCATGAAGCAGAGAAATGAGATGTGATATTGCGATTTAAAAAGTGCTAGAAGTCTATTGCTTCGATAGGAAGACGTCTGCAAACGCTATCTCCTAGCAAGGAAGTGTCGGATTTACATTTATTTGAAGTGTATGCGAGGAATAGATGACACATCGCAATGAAAATTACATATTATCATGAAACATAGAAATGAGAAGCGATATCTCGTTTTAAGAAGAATTATATCTCTATTGCTACGATACGTAGACATCTGCAGGCGCTATTTCCTAGCAAGGAAGTGTCGCATTTGCATTCTTTTGAAGTGTAGACGAGATATACATATCACTGAACAATGAATATTATATCTTATCATGAAACATAGAAATGAGATGCGATATTGCAATTTAAGAAGCATTCGAACTCTAATTCTACGATACGTAGACATCTGCAAACGCTATTTCCTAGCAAGGAAGTGTCGCATTTACATTCATTTGAAGTGTATGCGAGGTATAAGTGACACTTCGCAATGAATATTATATCTTATCTTGAAAGATAGAAATGAGATGCGATATCTCGTTTTAAGAAGCAATAGAACTATATTGCTACGATACGTAGACACCTGCCAACGCTATTTCCTAGCAAGGAAGTGTAGCATTACATTCTTTTGAAGCGATAACGAGGTATGCATGACACTTCCCGTTGAATATTGTATCTTATCATGAAACGTAGAAATGAGATGCGATATCGAGTTTTAAGGAGCATTAGAACTCTATTGCTACGATACGTAGACATCTGCAAGCGCTTCTTGCTAGCAAGGAAGTGTCGCATTTACATTCATTTGAATTGAATGCGATGTATACATGACACTTCGCAATGAATATTATATCGTATCATGAAACATAAAAATGAGGTGTGATATCGCGTTTTAAGAAACATTAGAAATCTATTGCTTCGATACGTAGACATCGGAAATCGCTATTTCCTAGCAGGGAAGAGTCGCATTTACATTCTTGTTAAGTGAATACGGGGTATACATAACGCTCCACAGTGAATATTATATCTTATCATGAAACATAGAAATGAGTTGCGATATCCCGTTTTAAGTAGCACTAGAACTCTATTGCACCGATACATAGACATCTGCAAACGCTATTTCCTAGGAAGGAAGTGTCGCATTTACATTCATTTGAGGTGTATGCGAGGTATAAGTGACAATTCCCAGTGAATATTATATCTTATCATGAAGCATAGAAATGAGATGCGATATAGCGACTTAAGAAGAATGAGAACTCTATTGCTTCGATACGTAGACGTCTGCAAACGCTACTTCCAAGCAAGGAAGTGTCGCATTTACATTCATTTGAAGTGTATGCGATGTATACATGACACATCGCAATGAATATTATATCTTATAATGAAACATAGAAATGAGATGCGATATAGCGTTTTGAGAAGCATTAGAACACTAATGCTACGATACGTAGCCACCTGCAAACGCTATTTCGTAGCAAGGAAGTGTCGCATTTACATCCTCTTGATGTGAATACGAGGTATACATAACACTGCACCATATATATTATATCTTTTCATGAAACATAGAAATGAGATGCGATATCGCGATTTTAGAAGCATTAGAAAAATATTGCTTCGATACGTAGACATCTGCAAACGCTATTTCCTAGCAAGCAAGTGTAGCATTTACATTGTTTTGAAGTGAATACGAGGTATACATGGCACTTCGCAATGAATACTGTATCTTATCATGTAACATACAAATGAGATGCGATATCGCGTTTTAAGAAGAATTAGAACTCTATTTCTACGATACGTAGTCATCTGCAGACGCTATTTCCTAGCAAGGAAGTGTCGCATTTACATTCTTTTGAAGTGTAGACGAGATGTACATAACACTGCACAATAAATATTATATCTTATCATGAAACATAGAAATGGGATGCGATATCGCGATGTTAGAAGCATTAGAAATCTATTGCTTCGATACGTATACATCTGCAAACGCTATTTCCTAGCAAGCAAGTGTAGCATTTACATTGTTTTGAAGTGAATACGAGGTATACATGGCACTTCGCAATGAATACTGTATCTTATCATGTAACATACAAATGAGATGCGATATCGCGTTTTAAGAAGAATTAGAACTCTATTTCTACGATACGTAGTCATCTGCAGACGCTATTTCCTAGCAAGGAAGTGTCGCATTTACATTCTTTTGAAGTGTAGACGAGATGTACATAACACTGCACAATAAATATTATATCTTATCATGAAACATAGAAATGGGATGCGATATCGCGATGTTAGAAGCATTAGAAATCTATTGCTTCGATACGTATACATCTGCAAACGCTATTTCCTAGCAAGGAAGTGTCGCATTTACTTTGTTTTGAAGTGAATACGATGTATACATGACACTTCGCAATGAACATTGTATCTTATCATGAAACATAGAAATGAGATGCGATATCGCGTTTTGAGAAGAGTCAGAACTCTATTGCTACGATACATAGACATCTGCAAACGCTATTTCCTAGCAAGGAAGTGACGCATTATCATTCTTTTGAAGAGAGTACGAGGTATACATAACACTGCACAATGAATATTATATCTTATCATGATACATAGAAATGAGTTGCGATATCGTGATTTAAGCAGCATTAGAACTCTATCGCTTCGATACGTAGACATCTGCAAACGCTATTTAATAGGAAGGAAGAGTCGCATTTACATTCGTTTGAAGTGAGAACGAGGTATACATGACACGTCGCAATGAATATTATATCTTATCAAGCAACATAGAAATGAGTTGCGATATCATGATTTAAGAAGTATTAGGACACTATTGCTTCGATACGTAGACATCTGCAAACGCTATTGCCTAGCAAGGAAGTGTCGCATTTACATTCTCTTGAAGTGAATACAAGGTATACATGACACTTCGCAATGAATATTATATCTTATAATGAAACATAGAAATGAGATGCTATGTCGCGTTCTAAGAAGAATTAGATCTCTATTTCTACGATACGTAGACATCTGCGGACGCTATATCCTAGCAAGGAAGTGTCGCATTTACATTCTTTTGAAGTGTAGACGAGATATACATATCACTGCACAATGAATATTATATCTTATCATGAAACATAGAAATGAGATGCGGTATGGCGATTTAAAAAGCATTAGAACTCCATTGCTTCGATACGTAGACACCTGCAGACGCTAATTCCTAGCAAGGAAGTGTCGCATTTACATTCTTTTGATGTGAATACGGGGTATACATAACTCTGCACAATGAATATTATATCTTATCATGAAACATAGAAATGAGATGCGATATCGCGTTTTAAGAAGCATTAGATCTCTATTGCTACGATACGTGGATATCTGCAGACCCTATTTCCTAGCGAGGAAGTGTCGTATTTACATTCTTTTTATGTGAATACGGGGACTTCATAACACAGCACAATGAAAATTATATCTTATCATGAAACATAGAAATGAGATGCGATATGGCGATCCAAGAAGCATAAGAACACTATTGCTTCGATACGTATACATCTGCAAACGCTATTTCCAAGCAAGCAAGTGTCGCATTTACATTCTTCTGAAGTGAATACGAGGTATACATGACACTTCGCAATGAATATTATATCTTTCCAGGAAACATAGAAATGAGATTCGATATTGCGATTTAAGAAGCATTAGAACACAATTGCTTCGATACGGCGACATCAGCTAAAGCTATGTCCTAGCAAGGCAGTGCCGCATTTACATTCTATTGAAGTGAATACGAGTAATACATAACACTCCGCAATGAATATTATATCTTATCATGAAGCATATAAATGAGGAGCGATTTCGCGTTTTAAGAAGCATTAGAAATCTATTGCTACGATACGTAGACATCTGCAAACGCTATTTCCTAGCAAGGAAGTGTCGTATTTACATTCTTTTGATGTGAATACGTGGTATACATAACAATCCACAATGAATACTATATCTTATCATGAAACATAGAAATGAGGTGCGATATGGCGATTTAAGAAGCATTAGAATTCTGTTGCTTCGATATGTAGACATCTGCCATCGCTATTTCTTAGCAAGGAAGTGTCGCATTTACATTAATTTGAAGAGTATGGAGGTATACAAGAAACTTCGCAATGAATATTACATCTTATCATGATTCATAGAAATGAGATGCAATATCGCGTTTTGAGAAGCATTAGATCTCTATTGCTGCGTTACGTAGACATCTGCTGACGCTATTTCGTAACAAGAAAGTGTCGCATTTACATTCTTTTGAAGTGAATGCGTGGAATACATAACACTCCACATTGAATATTATATCTTAGCATGAAGCATATAAATGGGGAGCGATTTCGCGTTTTAAGAAGCATTAGAACTCTATTGCTTCGTTACGTAGACAACTGCCACCGCTATTTCCTAGCATGGAAGTGTCGCATTTACTTTCTTCTAAAGTGAATACGAGGTATACATGACACTTGGCAATGAATATTATATCTTATCATGGAACATTGATGTGAGATGCGACATCTCGTTTTAAGAAGCATTAGAGCTCTATTGTTTCGATACGTAGACATATGGAAACGCTATTTCCTAGCAAAGAAGTGTCGCATTTACATTCTTTTGTAGCATTTGCATTCATTTGAAGCTTATGCGAGGTATACATGACACTTCGCAAAGTATATTATATCTTATCATGAAACATAGAAATGAGATGCTATATCGCGTTTTAAGAAGCATTAGATCTGCATTTCTATGATACGTAGACATCTGCAAACGCTATTTGATAGCATGCAAGTGTCGCGCTTACATTCCTTTGAAGCGGATATGAGGTGTACGTGACCCTTCGCAATGAATAATATATCTTACCATGAAACATAGGAATGAGATGCGATATCTCGTTTTAAGAAGCATTAGAATTCCTTTGCATCGATACGTAGACATCTGCAAACGCTATTTCCTAGAAAGGAAGTGTCGCATTTACATTCATTTGAAGTGTATGCGAGGTATACATAACACTTCGCAATGAATATTATATGTTATCATGAAACATAGAAATGAGATGCGATATCTCTTTTTAAGGAGCATTATAACACGCTTGCTACGATACGTAGACATCTGCAAACGCTATTTCCTAGGAAGGAAGTGCCGCATTTACATTCACTTGAAGTGTATGCGATGTATGCGTGACACTTCGCAATAAATATTATATCTTATCATGAGACATAGAAATGAGATGCCACATCGCGTTTTAAGAGGCATTAGAACTCTATTGCTAGGATACGTAGATATCTGGAAACGCTATTTCGTAGCGAGAATGCGTCGCAATTACATTCCCTTCAAGTGAATACGAGGTATACATGACACTTCGCAATGAATATTATATCGCATCATGAAACATAGAAATGAGTTGCGATATCTTGTTTTAAGAAGCATTAGAACTCTGCTGCTTCGATTCGTAGACATCTGGAAACGTCCTAGAAAGGAAGTGTCGCATTTACATTCTTTTGAAGTGAATACGAAGTATACATGACACCCTAGAATGAATATTATATCTTATCATGAAACATAGAAATGAGATGCGATATCTCGTTTTAAGAAGCATTAGAACTCAATTGTTTCGATACGTAGAAATCTGCAAATGCTATTTTCTAGGAAGGAAGTGTCGCATTTACATTCACTTGAAGAGAATACGAGGTACACATGACACCTCGCAATGAATATTATATCTTGTCATGAAACATAGAAAGGAGATGCGATATCGTGTAGTAAGAAGCATTAGAACTCTGTTGCTACGATACGTAGACATCAGCAAAAGCTCTTTAACGGCAAGGAAGAGTCGCACTTACATTCTTTTGAAGCGAATACGATGTATACATAACACTCCACAATGAATGTTATATATCATCATGAAACATAGAAATGAGATGCGATATCGCGATTTAAAAAGCATTAGCAATCTATTGCTACGGTACATAGACATCTGCAAACGCTATTTAATAGCGAGGAAGAGTTGCACTTACATACTTTTGAAGTGAATACGACGTATACATAACACTCCACAATGAATGTTATATCTCATCATGAAACATAGAAATGAGATGCGATATCGCGATTTATAAAGCATTAGAAGTCTATTGCTACGATACGTAGACATCTGCTAACGCTATTTCCTAGCAAGGAAGTGTCGCAATTACATTCATTTGAAATGAATACGAGGAATACATGAAACTTCGCAATGAATATTATATCTTATCATGAAACACAGCAATGAGATTCGATATCCCGTTTCAAGAAGCATTAGAACTCTATTGCTTCGATACGTAGACATCTGCAGTCGCTGTTTTCTAGGAAGGAAGTGTCGCATTTACATTCATTTGAAGTGTATGCGAGGTATACAAGACACTTCGCAATTAACATTATATCTTATCATGAAGCATAGAAGTGAAATGCGATATCTCATTTCAAGAAGCATTAGAACTCTATTGCTTCGATACGGAGACATCTGCAAACGCTATTTCCAAGGAAGGAAGTGTCGCATTTACATTCTTTTGAAGTGAATACGAGGTATACATGTCACGTCGCAATGAATATTATAGCTTATCATGAGACACAGAAATGAGGTGCGATATCGCGTTTTTAGTAGCATTAGAACACTAATGCTACGACACGTAGACACCTGCAGGCGCTATTTCCTTGAAAGGAAGTGTCGCATTGACATTCTTTTGAAGTGAATACCAGGAATACATAATACTCCACAATGAATATTATATCTTATCCTAAAACATAGAAATGAGATGCGATATGGCGTTTTAGGAAGCATTTGAACTCTATTGCTACGATGCGTAGACATCTGGAAACATAATTTCCTAGAAAGGAAGAGTTGTATTTACATTCAATTGAAGTGTAGACGAGGAACACATAACACTTCGCAATGAATATTATATATTATCATTAGACATAGAAATGTAATGCGATATCAAGTTTTTAGATGCACTTGATCTCTATTGCTTCGACACGTAGACATCTGCAACACGATATTTCCCAGCATGGAGGTGTCGCATTTACATTCTTTTGAAGTGATTGCGAGGTATACATGACACTCCACAATGAATATTATACCTTATCACGAAACATAGAAATGAGATGCGATATTGCTATTTAAGAAGCATTAGAACTCTATTGCTACGATACGTAGACATCTGCAAAAGCTATTTCCTAGCAAGGAAGTGTCGCATTTACATTCTTTTGAAGTCAATGCGAGGTATACATAACATTGCACAATGAATATTATATATCATCATGAAACATAGAAATGAGATGCGATATCGCGATATAAGATGAATTAGAACTTTATTGCTTCGATACGTAGACATCTGCAAACTCTATTTCCTAGCAAGGAAGTGTCGCATTTACATTCATTTGAAGTGAATACGAGGAATACATGAAACTTCGCAATGAATATTATATGTTGTCATGAAACATAGAAATGAGAAGCGATATCTCGTTTTAAGAAGCATTATAACACGCTTGCTACGATACGTAGACATCTGCAAACTCTATTTCCTGGCAAGGATGTGTCGCAATTACATTCATTTGAAATGAATACGAGGAATACATGAAACTTCGCAATGAATATTATATCTTATCATGAAACACAGCAATGAGATTCGATATCCCGTTTCAAGAAGCATTAGAACTCTATTGCTTCGATACGTAGACATCTGCAATCGCTGTTTTCTAGGAAGGAAGTGTCGCATTTACATTCATTTGAAGTGTATGCGAGGTATACATGACACATCGCAATTAACATTATATCTTATCATGAAGCATAGAAATGAAATGCGATATCCCGTTTCAAGAAGCATTAGAACTCTATTGCTGCGATACGTAGACATCTGCAAACTCTATTTCCTAGCAAGGAAGTGTCGCATTTACATTCATTTGAAGTGAATACGAGGAATACATGAAATTTCGCAATGAATATTTAACCTTATCATGAAGCATAGAAATGAGATGCGATATCCCGTTTCAAGAAGCATTAGAACTCTGTTGCTTCGATACGTAGACATCTGCTAACGCTATTTCCTAGCAAGGAAGTGTCGCAATTACATTCATTTGAAATGAAAACGAGAAATACATGAAACTTCGCAATGAACATTATATCTTATCATGAACCACAGCAATGAGATTCGATATCCCGTTTCAAGAAGCATTAGAACTCTATTGCTTCGATACGTAGACATCTGCAATCGCTATTTCCTAGGAAGGAAGTGTCGCATTTACATTCATTTGAAGTGTATGCGAGGTATACATGACACTTCGCAATTAACATTATATCTTATCATGATGCATAGAAGTGAAATGCGATATCCCATTTCAAGAAGCATTAGAACTCTATTGCTTCGATACGTAGACATCTGCAATCGCTATTTCCTAGCAAGGCAGAGTCGCATTTATATTCTTTTGAAGTGAATGCGAGGTATGCATAACATTGCACATTGAATATTATATGTTGTCATGAAACATAGAAATGAGAAGCGATATCTCGTTTTAAGAAGCATTATAACACGCTTGCTACGATACGTAGACATCTGCAAACTCTATTTCCTAGCAAGGAAGTGTCGCATTTACATTCATTTGAAGTGAATACGAGAAATACATGAAACTTCGCAATGAATATTTAACCTTATCATGAAGCATAGAAATGAGATGCGATATCCCGTTTCAAGAAGCATTAGAACTCTGTTGCTTCGATACGTAGACATCTGCTAACGCTATTTCCTAGCAAGGAAGTGTCGCAATTACATTCATTTGAAATGAATACGAGGAATACATGAAACTTCGCAATGAATATTATATCTTATCATGAAACACAGCAATGAGATTCGATATCCCGTTTCAAGAAGCATTAGAACTCTATTGCTTCGATACGTAGACATCTGCAATCGCTGTTTTCTAGGAAGGAAGTGTCGCATTTACATTCATTTGAAGTGTATGCGAGGTATACAAGACACTTCGCAATTAACATTATATCTTATCATGAAGCATAGAAGTGAAATGCGATATCCCATTTCAAGAAGCATTAGAACTCTATTGCTTCGATACGGAGACATCTGCAAACTCTATTTCCAAGGAAGGAAGTGTCGCATTTACATTCTTTTGAAGTGAATACGAGGTATACATGTCACGTCGCAATGAATATTATAGCTTATCATGAGACACAGAAATGAGGTGCGATATCGCGTTTTTAGTAGCATTAGAACACTAATGCTACGACACGTAGACACCTGCAGGCGCTATTTCCTTGAAAGGAAGTGTCGCATTGACATTCTTTTGAAGTGAATACCAGGAATACATAATACTCCACAATGAATATTATATCTTATCCTTAAACATAGAAATGAGATGCGATATGGCGTTTTAGGAAGCATTTGAACTCTATTGCTACGATGCGTAGACATCTGGAAACATAATTTCCTAGAAAGGAAGAGTTGTATTTACATTCAATTGAAGTGTAGACGAGGAACACATAACACTTCGCAATGAATATTATATATTATCATTAGACATAGAAATGTAATGCGATATCAAGTTTTTAGATGCACTTGATCTCTATTGCTTCGACACGTAGACATCTGCAACACGATATTTCCCAGCATGGAGGTGTCGCATTTACATTCTTTTGAAGTGATTGCGAGGTATACATGACACTCCACAATGAATATTATACCTTATCACGAAACATAGAAATGAGATGCGATATTGCTATTTGAGAAGCATTAGAACTCTATTGCTACGATACGTAGACATCTGCAAAAGCTATTTCCTAGCAAGGAAGTGTCGCATTTACATTCTTTTGAAGTGTATGCGAGGTATACATAATACTTCGCAATGAATATTATATGTTCTCATGAAACATAGAAATGAGATGCGATATCGCGTTTTGAGATGCAATAGAAATCTAATACAACGATACGCAGAAATCTGCAAACGCTATTTCCTAGCAAGGAAGTGTCGCATTTACATTCTTTTGAAGTCAATGCGAGGTATACATAACATTGCACAATGAATATTATATATCATCATGAAACATAGAAATGAGATGCGATATCGCGATATAAGATGAATTAGAACTTTATTGCTTCGATACGTAGACATCTGCAAACTCTAGTTCCTAGCAAGGAAGTGTCGCATTTACATTCATTTGAAGTGAATACGAGGAATACATGAAACTTCGCAATGAATATTATATGTTGTCATGAAACATAGAAATGAGAAGCGATATCTCGTTTTAAGAAGCATTATAACACGCTTGCTACGATACGTAGACATCTGCAAACTCTATTTCCTAGCAAGGAAGTGTCGCATTTACATTCATTTGAAGAGAATACGAGAAATACATGAAACTTCGCAATGAATATTTAACCTTATCATGAAGCATAGAAATGAGATGCGATATCCCGTTTCAAGAAGCATTAGAACTCTGTTGCTTCGATACGTAGACATCTGCTAACGCTATTTCCTAGCAAGGAAGTGTCGCATTTACATTCATTTGAAGTGTATGCGAGGTATACATGACACATCGCAATTAACATTATATCTTATCATGAAGCATAGATGTGAAATGCGATATCCCATTTCAAGAAGCATTAGAACTCTATTGTTTCGAAACGTAGACATCTGCAAACGTTATTTGCTAGCAAGGAAGTGTCGCATTTACATTCTTCTGAAGTGAATACAAGGTATACATGACACTTCGCAATTAATATTATATCTTATCATGAAACATACAAATGAGATGCGATATCCCGTTTCAAGAAGCATTAGAACTCTATTGCTTCGATACGTAGACATCTGCAATCGCTATTTCCTAGCAATGAAGTGTCGCATTTATATTCTTTTGAAGTGAATGCTAGGTATACATAACATTGCACATGAATATTATATGTTGTCATGAAACATAGAAATGAGAAGCGATATCTCGTTTTAAGAAGCATTATAACACGCTTGCTACGATACGTAGACATCTGCAAACTCTATTTCCTAGCAAGGAAGTGTCGCATTTACATTCATTTGAAGTGTATGCGAGGTATACATAATACTTCGCAATGAATATTATATGTTCTCATGAAACATAGAAATGAGATGCGATATCTGGTTTTAAGTAGCATTATAACACGCTTGTTACGATACGTAGACATCTGCAAACGCTATTTCCTAGGAAGGAAGTGCCGCATTTACATTCATTTGAAGTGAATACGAGGAATACGTGAAAACTTCGCAATGAATATTATATCTTATCATGAAACATAGAAATGAGATGCGATATCGCGAATTAAGAAGCATCAGAACTCTATTGCTTCGATACGTAGACATCTGCAAACGCTATTTCCTAACAAGGAAGTTTCGCATTTACATTCGTTGGACGTGTATGCGAGGTATACATAACACTTCGCAATGAATACTACGTCTTATCATGAAACATAGAAATGAGATGCGATATCGCGTTTTAAGAAACATTAAAGCTCTTTTGCTACGATACGTAGACATGTGGAAACGCTATTTCGTAGAAAGAAAGTGTCGCATTTACATTCATTTGAAGTGAATACAAGGTATACATAACACTCCACAATGAATATTATATCTTATCGTGATACATAGAAATGAGATGCGATATTGTGATTTAAGTAGCATTAGAACTCAATTGCCTCGATACGTAGACATCTGGAAACGCTATTTCCTAGAAAGGATGTATCGCATTTTCATTCGTTTGAAGTGTAGACAAGGAATACATAACACTTGGCAATTAATATTGTTTCTTATCATGCAGCACAGAAATGAGATGCGATATCGCGTTTTATGAAGCTTTAGAACTCTGTTGCTACGATACGTAGACATCTGAAAACGCTATTACCTAGCAATGAATTGTCGCATTTACATTCATTTGAAGTGCATGCGAGGTATAAGTGGCACTTCGCAATGATTATTTTATCTTACCATGAAACATAGAAATGAGATACGATATCGCGATTTAAGAAGCATTAGGACTCTATTTCTTCGATACGTAGCCATCTGCAAACGCTATTTCCTAGCAAGGAAGTGTCGCATTTACATTCTCTTGAAGTGAATACGAGGTATACATAACACTGCACAATGAATATTATATCTTATCATGAAACATAGAAATGAGATGGGATATGGCGTTTTAAGAAGCATTACAAATCCATTGCTTCGATACGTAGACATCTGCAAACGCTATTTCCTAGCAAGGAAGTGTCGCATTTTCATTCATTTGAAGTGTACGCGAGGTATACATAACTCTTCGCAATGAATGTTATATCTTATCATGAAACATAGGAATGAGATGCAACACCTCGTTTTAAGAAGCATTAGAACTATATTGCTACTATACGGAGACATTTGCAATCGCTATTCCCTAACAAGGAAACATCGCATTTACATTCATTTTAAGTGAATACGAGGTATACATGACACTTCGCAATGAATATTACATCTTATTATGAAACATAGAAATGAGATGCGATATGGCGTGTTAAGAAGCATTAGAACTCTATTGCTGCGATACGTAGATATCTGCAAACGCTATTTCCTAGCAAGGAAGTGTCGCATTTACATTCATTTGAAGTGTATGCGAGGTATACATGACACTCCGCAATGAATATTATATCTTATAATGAAACATAGAAATGAGATGCGATATCGCCTTTTAAGGAGCATTAGAAATATATTGCTTCGTTACGTAGACATCTGCGTACGCTATTTCCTAGCAAGGAAGTGTCGCATTTACAATCACTTGAAGTGTAAGCGAGGTATACATAACACTTCGCAATAAGTATTATATCTTATCATGAAACATAGAAATGAGATGCGATATCCCGTTTTGAGAAGCATTAGAAATTTAATGCTACGATACGTAGACATCTGCAGACGCAACTTCCTAGCAAGGAAGTGTCGCTTTTACATTCTTTTGAGGTGAATACGAGGTATACATAACCCTCCATAATGAATATTATATCTCATCATGAAACATAGAAATGAGTTGCGATATCTTGTTTTATGAAGCATAAGAACTCTGCTGCTTCGATACGTAGACATCTGGAAACGTTATTTCCTAGAAAGGAGGTGTCGCATTTTCATTCAGTTGAAGTTTATGCGAGTTATACAAGACACTTCGCATTGAATATTACATCTTATCATGACACATAGAAATGAGATGCGATATCGCGTTTTGAGAAGCATTAAAATCCTAATGCTACGATACGTAGACATCTGCAAACGCTCTTTCCTAGCAAGGAAGTGTCGCATTTACATTCTTTTGAAGCGTATGCGAGGTATAAGTGACACTTCGCAGAGAATATTATATCTTATCATGAAACATAGAAATGAGATGCGATATCGCGTTTTGAGAAGCATTAGAACCTTACTGCTACGATAGGTATACATCTGCAAACGCTATTTCCTAGGAAGGAAGTGTCGCATTTACATTCTTTGAAGTGAATACGGGGTATACATAACACACCACAATGAATATTATACCATATCACGAAACATAGAAATGAAATGCGATATCGCGATTTGAGAAGCATTAGATCTCTATTGCTTCGATACGGAGACATCTGCAAACGCTATTCCTTAGCAAGGAAGTTTCGCAATTACATCCTTTTTAAGTGAATACGAGGTATACATTACACTCCACAATGAATATTATATCTTATCATGAAACATAGAAGTGACATGCGATATCGGGATTTAAAAAGCATAAAAATCTATTCCTTCGATACGTAGACAACTGCAAGCGCTACTTCCTAGCAAGGAAGTGTCCCACTTACATTCATTGAATTGTACACCAGGTATACGTAACACTTCGCAATGAGTATTATAGCTTATCATGAAGCATAGAAATGAGATGCGATATCGCGTTTCAAGAAGCATTAGAACTCTATTGCTTCCAAGCGTAGACATCTGGAAACGCTATTTCCTAGCAAGGAAGTGTCGCACTTACATTCATTTGAAGTGAATACGAGGTATACATAACACTTCACAATGAATATTATATCTTATCATGAGACATAGAAATGAGATGCGATATACCGTCTTAAGAAGCATCAGAACCCTATTGCTTCGATACGCAGACATCTGTAAACGCTATTTAATAGCAAGGAAGTGTCGCATTTACATTCATTTGAAGTGAATGCGAGGTATACATGTCGCTTCGCAATGAATATTATATCGTATCATGAAACATAGAAGTGAGATGCGATATCGCGTTTTAAGAAGCATTAGAAATCTATTGCTTCGATACCTAGACATCGGAAAACGCTATTTCCTAGCAGGGAAGTGTCGCATTTACATTCTTGTTAAGTGAATACGAGGTATACATAACGCTCCACAGTGAATATTATATCTTATCATGAAACATAGAAATGAGATGCGATATCCCGTTCTAAGTGGCATTAGAACTCTATTGCTCCGATACATAGACATCTGAAATCGCTATTTCCTAGGAAGGAAGTGTCGCATTTACATTCATTTGAAGTGTATGCGAGGTATAAGTGACACTTCGCAGTGAATATTATATCTTATCATGAAACATAGGAATGAGATGCGATATCGCGTTTTGAGAAGCATTAGGACCTTACTGCTACGATAGGTACACATCTGCGAACGCTATTTGCTAGCAAGGAAGTGTTACATTTACATTCATTTGAAGTGTATGCGAGGTATAAGTGACACTTCGCAATGAATATTATATCTTATCATCAAACATAGAAATGAGATGCGATATCGCGAATTAAGAAGCATCAGAACACTATTGCTTCGATACGTAGACATCTGCAAACGCTATTTCCTAACAAGGAAGTTTCGCATTTACATTCATTGGACGTGTATGCGAGGTATACATAACACTTCGCAATGAATACTACGTCTTATCATGAAACATAGAAATGAGATGCGATATCGCGTTTTAGGAAACTTTGGAGCTCTTTTGCTACGATACGTAGACATGTGGAAACGCTATTTCGTAGAAAGAAAGTGTCGCATTTACATTCATTTGAAGTGAATACAAGGTATACATAACACTCCTCAATGAATATTATATCTTATCGTGATACATAGAAATGAGATGCGATATTGTGATTTAAGTAGCATTAGAACTCAATTGGCTCGATACGTAGACATCTGGAAACGCTATTTCCTAGAAAGGATGTATCGCATTTTCATTCGTTTGAAGTGTAGACAAGGAATACATAACACTTGGCAATTAATATTGTTTCTTATCATGAAGCACAGAAATGAGATGCGATATCGCGTTTTATGAAGCTTTAGAACACTATTGCTACGATACGTAGACATCTGCAAACGCTATTTAATAGCAAGGAAGTGTCGGATTTACATTCTTTTGAAGTTAATACGAGGTATACATAACACTCCACAATGAATATTATATCTTATCATGAGACATAGAAATGTGATGCGATATCGCGTTTTAAGTAGCATTAGAACTCTATTGCTTCGATACCTGGACATCTGCAAACGCTATTTCCTAGCAAGGAAGTGTCACATATACATTCTGTTGAAGTGAATACGAGGTATACATAACACTCCACAATGAATATTATATCTTATCATGAAACATAGAAATGAGATGCGATATCGCGATTTAAGAGGCATTAAAACTTTATTGCTTAGATAGGTAGACATCTGCAGACGCTATTTCCTAGCAAGGCAGTGTCGCATTTACATTCATTTGAAGTGTATGCGAAATACACATGACACTTCGCAATGATTATTATATATTATCATGAAACATAAAATGAAATGCGATAACGCGTTTTAAGAAGCACTAGAACTCTATTGCTTCGACACGTAGACATCTGGAAACGTAATGTCCTAGAAAGGAAGTGTCTTACTTACATTCATTTGAAGTGTAGACGAGGAATACATAACACTTCGCAATGGATATTATATCTTATCATGAGACATAGAAATGCGATGCTATATCGCGTTTTGAGAAGCATTAGAACTATATTGCTTCGATACATAGACATCCTGAAACGCTACTTCCTTGCAAGGAAGTGTCGCATTTGCATTCTTTGAAGTGAAAACGAGGTTTACATAACACTGCACAATGAATATTATAGCTTATCATGAGACATAGAAATGAGATGCGATGTCGCGTTTTAAGTACCATTAGAACTCTATTGCTTCGATACGTGGACACGTGGAAACGCTATTTCCTAGAGAGGAAGTGTTGCATTTACATTCTTTTGAAGTGAATACGAGGTATACAAGACACTTCGCAATGAATAATATATCTTATCATGAAACATAGGAATGAGTTGCGATATCGCGATTTAAGAAGCATTAGGATTCTATTGCTTCGATACGTAGACATCTACAAACGCTATTTCCTAGTAAGGGAGTGTCGCATTTACATTCTTTTGAAGTGAATACCAGGTTATGATAACACTCCACAATGAATATCATATCTTATCATGAAACATAGAAATGAGATGCGATATGGCTATTTAAGAAGCAGTAGATCTCTATTTCTTCGATACGTAGACATCTGCAAACGCAATTTAAAAGCAAGGAAGTGTCGCATTTACATTCATGTGAAGTGTATCCGAGGTATACATGACACTTCGAAATGAATATTATATCTTATCATGAAACGTAGAATTGAGGTGCGATATCGCGATTTAACAAGCATTGGAACACCATTGCTTCGATACGTAGACATCTGCAAACGCTACTTCCTAGCAAGGATGTGTCGCATTTACATTCACCTGAAGTATATGCGAGTTATTCAAAACACTTCGCAATGAATATTATATCTTATCATGAAACATAGAAATGAGTTGCGATATCGCGATTTAAGAAGCATTAGAACTCTCCTTGCTTCGATACGTAGACATCTGCAAACGCTATTACCTATCAAGGAAATGTCGCATTTACATTCTTTTGAAGTGAGCACGAGGTATACATGACACGTCGCATTGAATACTATGTCTTATCATGAAACATAGGAATGAGATGCGATATCGTGTTTTGAGAAGCATTAGTACGCCCTTACTTCGATACGTAGACATCTGGAAAAGCTATTTCCTATCAAGGAAGTGTCGCATTTACATTCTTTTGAAGTGAGTATGAGGAAAACCTGACTATACGCAATGAATATTATATCGTATCTAGAAACATAGAAATTAGGTGCTATATCGCGATTAAAGAAGCATTAGAACCCTATTGCTTCGATACGAATACATCTGCAAGCGCTACTTCCTAGCAAGGAAGCGTCGCATTTACATTCTTTTGAAGTGATTACGAGGTATACATCGCACTCCACAATGAATATTATATCTTATCCTGAAACATAGAAATGAGAAGCGATATCCCGTTTTAAGAAACATTAGGGCTCTATTGCTACGACACGTAGATATCTGCTGACGCTAATTCCTAGCAAGGAAGAGTCTCATTTATATTCATTTGAGGTGTAGACGAGATTTACATAACACTGCACAATGAATATTTTATCTTATCATGAAACGTAGGAGTGAGATGCGATATCGCGTTTTGAGAAGCATTAGAACTCTATTGCTTCGATACGTAGATATCTGCATACGCTATTTCCCAGCATGGAAGTATCGCATTTACATTCATTTCAAGTGTATGCGAGGTATACAAGACACTTCGCAATGAATATTATATCTTGTCATAAAACATAGAAGTGAGATGCGATATCGTGTATTAACAAGCATTAGAAATCAATTGCTACGATACGAATACATCTGCAAATGCTATTTCCTAGCATGGAAGTGTCGCATTTACATTCTTTTGCAGAGAATACGAGGTATACATGACACTTCGCAATCAATATTATATCTTATCCTGAAACAGAGATGAGGTGCGATATCTCGTTTTACGAAACATTAGAACTCTATTGCTTCTATACGTAGACATCTGCCAACGCTATTTCCTAGCAAGGAAGTGTCGCATTTACATTCGTTTGAAGTGTTTGCGAGGTACACAAAACACTTCGCAATGAATATTATATCTTATCATGACACATAGATATGTGATGCGATGTCGCGTTTTGAGAAGCATTAGAACTCTAATGCTACGATACGTAGACATCTGCAAACGCTATTTCCTAGCAAGGAAGTGTCGCGTTTACATTCTTTTTAAGTGTATGCGAAGTATACAAGCCACTTCGCAATGAATATTATATCTTATCATGAAACATCGAAATGAGATGCAATATCGTGTTTTGGGGAGCTTTAGAACTCTATTGCTTCGATACGTAGACATCTGGAAACGTAATTTCCTAGAAAGGAAGTGTCGCATTTACATTCATTTGACGTGTGGTGGAGGAATACATAACACTTCGCAATGAATGTTATATCTTATCATGAGACATAGAAATGAGATGCGATATCTCGATTTAAGAAGCATTAGAACTCTATTGCTTCGATACGCAGACATCTGCTAACGCTATTTCCTAGCGAGGAAGTGTCGCATTTACATTCTCTTGATTTGTATGCGATGTATACATAACACTCCACAAAGAATATTATATCTTATCATGAAACATAGAAATGAGATCCGATATGACGATTTAAGAAGCTTTACAATTCTATTTCTTCGATACGTAGACATCTGCAAACGCTACTTCCTGGCATGGAAGTGTCGCATTTACATTCTTTTGAAAGAAATGCAAGGTATACACAACACTTCGTTCTGAATATTATATCTTATCATGAAACATAGAAATGAGATGCGATATCGCGTTTTGAGGAGCATTAGAACTCTAATGCTACGATACGCAGACATCTGCTAGCGCTATTTCCTAGCAAGGAAGTGCCGCATTTACATTCATTTGAAGTGTATACGAGGTATGCATAACACTTCGCAATCAATACTACATCTTATCATGAAATATAGAAATGAGATGCGATATCGCGTCTTAAGAAGCATTAGAACCCTATTGCTTCGAATTCGCAGACATCTCGAAACGCATTTCCTATGCAAGGATGTCTGGCATTTACATTCTTTAGATGTGTAGACGAAGTATACATAACACTTCGCAATGAATATTATATCTTACCAAGAGACGTAGAAATGAGGTGCGATGTCGCGTTATAGGAAGCATTAGAACACTTATGCTACGATACGTAGACATCTGCAAATGCCCTTTCCTAGCAAGGGAGTGCCGCATTTACATTCTTTTGAAGTGAATACGAGGTTATAATAACACTCCACAATGAATATTATATCTTATCATGAAACATAGAAATGAGATGCGATATGGCGATATAAGAAGCAGTAGATCTCTATTGCTTCGAGACGTAGATATCTGCAAACGCTATTTCCTAGGAAGGAAGAGTGGCATTTACATTCATTTGAAGTGTAAACGAGGTATACATGACACTTGGCAATCAATATTATATCTTATCATGAAACATAGAAATGAGATGCGATATCGCGAATTAAGGAGCATTAGAACTCTATTGCTTCGATACGTAGACATCTGCAAACGCTACTTCCTAGCAAGGAAGTGTCGCATTTACATTCATTTGATGTGATTGCGAGGTATACATGACACTTCGCAATGAATATTATATCCTATCATGAAACATAGAAACGAGATGCGATATTTGGCCTAAGAAGCATTAGATCTCTATTGCTTCGATACGTAGACATCTGCCAACGCTATTTCCTAGCAAGGAAGTGTCGCATTTACATTTATGTGAAGTGTATGCGAGGTATACAAGACACTTCGCAATGAATATTATATCTTGTCATAAAACATAGAAGTGAGATGCGATATCGCGATTTAAGAATCATTAGAAATCTATTGCTTCGATACCTAGACATCTGCAAACGCTATTTCCTAGCAAGGAAGTGTTGCATTTGCATTCATTTGAAGTGTAAACGAGGTATACATGACACTTGGCAATCAATATTATATCTTATCATGAAACATAGAAATGAGATGCGATATCGCGAATTAAGGAGCATTAGAACTCTATTGCTTCGATACGTAGACATCTGCAAACGCTACTTCCTAGCAAGGAAGTGTCGCATTTACATTCATTTGGTGTGATTGCGAGGTATACATGACACTTCGCAATGAATATTATATCTTCTCATGAAACATAGAAATGAGATGCGATATGGCAATTTAAGAAGCATTAGAACTCTATTGCTTCGATACGTAGACATCCGCAAACGCTATTTCCTAGGAAAGAAGTGTCGCATTTACATTCTTTTGAAGTGAATACTAGGCATACATGTAACTTCGCAGTGAATATTACATCTTATCATGAAACATATATATGAGATGCGATATTGCGTTCTGAGAAGCATTAGAACTCTATTGCTACGATACGTAGACATCTGCAGACACTATTTCCTAGTAAGGAAGTGTCGCATTTACATTCTTTTGGTGTGAATACGGGGTATACACAACACTCCACAATGAATATTATATCTTATCATGAAGCATAGAAATGAGGAGCGATTTCGCGTTTTAAGAAGCATTAGATCTCTATTGCTTCGATACGTAAACATCTGCAGACGCTATTACCTAGGAAGGAAGTGTCGCATTTACATTCTTTTGAAGCGAATACGAGGTATATATAACACTCCACAATGAATATTATATTTTAACGTGAAACATAGGAATGAGGATCGATTCGCGCTTTAAGAAGCATTAGAAACCTATTGCTACGATACATAGACATCTGCAGACGCTATTTCCTAGCAAGGAAGTGTCGCATTTACATTCTTTTGAAGCGAATACGAGGTATACATAACACTCCACAATGAACATTATATCTTATCATGAAACATAGCAATGAGTAGCGATTTCGCGTTTTAAGAAGCATTATTACTCTATTGCATCGATAAGTAGACATCTACAGACGTAATTTGCTAGCAAGGAAGTGTCGCATTTACAGTCTTTTGAAGTGAATACGAGGTATACACAACTATCCACAATGAATATTATATCTTATCATGAAACATAGAAATGAGATGCGACATGACGATTTAAGAAGCATTAGAACACTATTGCTTCGTTACGTACACATCTGTAAACGCTATTTCCTAGCAAGCAAATGTCGCATTTACTTTCTTTTGAAGTGAATACGAAGTATACATGACACTCCGCAATGAATATTATAACTTATCCTAACAGATAGAAATGAGATGCGATATCTCGTTTTAAGAAGCATTAGAACTCTATTGCTACGATACGTAGACATCTGCAGACGCTATTTCCTAGCAAGGAAGTGTCGCATTTACATTCATTTGAAGTGTAGACCAGAAATACATAACACTTCGCAATGAATAATATATCTTATCATGAGACATAGAAATGGGATGCGATGTCGCGTTTTAGGAAGCACTAGAACACTATTGCTTCGATACGTAGACATCTGGAAACGTAATTTCCTAGAAAGGAAGTGTCGCATTTGCCTTCATTTGAAGTGTAGCCGAGGAATACTTAAAACTTCGCAAAGTATATAATATCTTGTCATGAGGCATAGAAATGAGATGCGATATCGCGCTTTAAGAAGCATTAGAACTCTATTGCTTCGACACATAGACATCTGCAAACATAATTTCCTAGAAAGGAAGTGTCGCATTTACATTCATTTGAAGTGTAGACGAGGTATACATAACACTCCACAATGAATATTAAATCTTATCATGAAACATAGAAATGAGATGCGATATCGCTTTTTATGGAGCATTGGAACTCTATAGCTTCGATGTAGAGATATCTGGGAACGTAATTTCCTAGAAACGAAATGTCGCATTTACATTCATTTGAAGTGTACACGAGGAACACATAACACTTCCCAATGAATATTATATCTTATCATAAGAAATAGATATGAGATGCGATATCGCGTTTTAAGATGCACTTGAACTCAATTCTTCGATACGTAGACATCTGCCAACGCTATTTCCTAGCAAGGAAGTGTCGCATTGACCTTCATTTGAAGTGTAGACGAGGAATACATAACACTTCGCAATGAATATTATATCATATCAAGAGACATAGAAATGAGGAGCGGTTTCGCGTTCTAAGCAGCATTAGATCTCCATTGCTTCGATACGCAGACATCTGCAAACGCTACTTCCTTGCAAGGAAGTGTCGCATTTACATACTTTTGAAGTGAATCCGAGGTATACATGACCCTTCGCAATGAATATTACATCTTATCATGAAACATAGAAAAGAGATGCAATATCGCGTTTTAAGAAGCATTAGAACCCTATTGCTACGATACGTAGACATCAGCAGACGCTATTTTCTAGCAAGGACGTGACGCATTTACATTCAGTTGAAGTGTATGCGAGGTATACATGACACTTCGCAATGATTATTATATCTTACCATGAAACATAGAAATGAGATGCCATATCGCGTTTTAAGAAGCTTTAGATATCTATTGCTACGATACGTAGACATCTGCAGACGCTATTTCCTAGCAAAGAAGTGTCGCATTTACATTCTTTTGAAGTGAATACGAGGTATACACAACACTCCACAATGAATATTATATCTCATCATGAAGCATAGAAATGAGGAGCGATTTCGCGTTTTAAGAAGCATTATAAATCTATTGCTTCGATACGTAAACATCTGCAGACGCTATTACCTAGGAAGGAACTGTCGCATTTACATTCTTTTGAAGCGAATACGAGGTATATATAACACTCCACAATGAATATTATATTTTAACGTGAAACATAGGAATGAGGAGCGATTCGCGCTTTAAGAAGCATTAGAACCCTATTGCTACGGTACATAGACATCTGCAGACGCTATTTCCTAGCAAGGAAGTGTCGCATTTACATTCTTTTGAAGCGAATACGAGGTATACATAACACTCCACAATGAACATTATATCTTATCATGAAACATAGCAAAGAGGAGCGATTTCGCGTTTTAAGAAGCATTAGTACTCTATTGCATCGATAAGTAGACATCTACAGACGATACTTCCTAGCAAGGAAGTGTAGCATTTACATTCATTTGATGTTAATACGAAGTATACATGACACTCCGCAATGAATATTATATCTTATCCTAAAACAGAAATGAGGTGCTATATCTCGTTTTAAGAAACATTAGAACCCTATTGCTTCGATACGTAGACATCTGCCAATGCCATTTCCTAGCAAGGAAGTGTCGCATTTACATTCATTTGAAGTGTATGCAAGGTATACATGACACTTCGCAATGAATATTATATCTTATAATGAAACATAGAAATGAGATGCTATATCTCGTTTTAAGAAGCATTCGAACCCTATTGCTACGATACGTAGACATCTGCAGACGCTATTTCCTAGCAAGGAAGTGTCGCATTTACATTCTTTTGAAGTGAATACGAGGTATACATAACACTCCACAATGAATATTATATCTTTTCATGAAGCACATAAATGGGGTGCGATTTCGCGTTTTAAGAAGCATTGGAAATCTATTGCTTCCATACGTAGACATCTGCAAACGCTACTACCTAGCAATGAAGTGTCGCCTTTTAATACGTTTGAAGTGCATGCGTGGTATACAAGACATTTCGCGATGAATATTATATCTTATCATGAAACGCAGAAATGGGATGCGATATCGCGCTAAAAAAGCATTAGAACTCTATTACTACGATACGTAGACATCTGCAAACGCTATTTAATAGCAAGGAAGAGTCGCATTTGCATTCTTTTGAAGTGAATACGAGGTACACATAACATTTCACAATGAATATTGTACCTTCATTAGAACTCTATGCTTCGATACGGAGACACCTGCAAACGCTACTTCCTAGCAAGGAAGTTCCGCATTTACATTCTTTTGCAGTGAATATGAGGTATACATGACACTTCGCAGTGAATATTATATTTTTATCATGAGACACAGAAATGAGATGCGATATCGCGTTTTAAGAAGCATTAGAAATCTATTGCTTCGATACGGAGACATTTGCAATCGCTATTTCCTAGCAAGGAAACGTCGCATTTACATTCATTTTAAGTGAATACGAGGTATACTTGACTCTTCGCAATGAATATTATATCTTATTATGAAACATAGAAATGAGATGCGATATGGCGTTTTAAGAAGCATTAGAACTCTATTGCTTCGATACGTAGACATCTGTAAACGCTATTTCCTAGCAAGGAAGTATCGCATTTACATTCATTTGAAGTGTAGACGAGGAATACATAACACTTCGCAATGAACATTAAATCTTGTCAAGAGACATAGAAGTGAGATGCGATATCGCGTTCTAAGATGCATTAGAACTCTATTGCTTCGATACGTTGACATCTGGAAACTCTATTTCCTAGAACGGAAGTGCCGCATTTACATCCAATTGAAGTGTAGACGAGGAATACATAACACTTCGCATTGAATATTATATCTTGTCACGGAACATAGAAATGATATGCGATAGCACGGTTTGAGAAGCATTAGAACTCTATTGCTTCGATACGTAGACATCTGGGAACGCGATACCCAAGAAAGGAAATGTCGCATTTACATACAATTGAAGTGTAGGCGAGGAGTACGTAACACTCCACAATGAATATTATATCTTATCACGAAACATAGAAATGAGATGCGATATCGCGTATTAAGAAGCATTAGAGCTCTATTGCTTCGATACGTTGACATCTGGAAACGCTATTTCCTAGAGTGGAAGTGTCGCATTTACATTCATTTGAAGTGTATGCGAGGTGTAAGTGAGACTCCGCAATGAATATTATATCTTATCATGAAACATACAAATGAGATGCGATATCGCGTTTCAAGAAGCATTAGAACTCTATTTCTTCGATGCGTAGACATCTGGAAACGCTGTCTCCTAGCATGGAAGTGTCGCATTTACATTCATTTGAAGTGTATGCGAGGAATACATGACACTTCGCAATGAAAATTATATATTATCATGAAATATAGAAATGATGAGCCATTTCGCGTTTTAAGAAGCATTAGAACGCTATTGCTTCGGTACGTAGACATCCTCAGACGCTAATTCCTAGCAATGAAGTGTCGCATTTACAATCTTTTGAAGTGAATACGAGGCATACATAACACTCCACAATGAATATTATACCTTATCATGAAACATAGAAATGAGATGCGATATGGCGATTTAAGAAGCATTAGAACTCTATATCTACGATACGTAGACATCTGCAAACGCCATTTCCAAGCAAGGAAGTGTCGCATTTTCATTATTTTGAAGAGAAAACGAGGTATACATAACACTGCACAATGAATATGATATCTCATCATGAAACATAGAAATGAGATGCGATATCCCGTTTTAAGACGCATTAGAACACTATTGCTTCGATACGTAGACATCAGCAAACTCTATTTCCCAGCAAGCAAGAGTGGCATTTACATTCTTTTGATGTGAATACGAGGTATAGATGACACTTCGCTATGAATATTAAATCTTATCATGAAACATAGGAATGAGATGCGGTATATCGTTTTATGAATTATTAGAACTTTATTGCTTCGATATATAGACATCTGCAAACGCTATTTCCTGGCAAGGAAGTGACGCTATTTCCTAGGAAGGAAATGTCGCATTTACATTCATTTGAAGTTTACACGGGTAATACATAACACTTCGCAATGAATATTATATCCTATCATGAAACATAGAATTGTCATGCAATATCGCGTCCTAAGAAGCATTAGGACTCTATTGCTACGATACGTAGACATCTGCAAACGCTATTTCCTAGCATGGGACTGTCGCATTTACATTCTTTTGAAGTGAATGCGAGGTATACATGACACTTCGCAAAGAATATTATATCTTATCATGAAATATAGAAATGAGATGCTACATCTCGTTTGGAGAAACATTAGAACTCTATTGCTACCATACGTAGACATCTGCAAACGCTATTTCCTAGCAAAGAAGTGTCGCATTTACACTCTTTTGAAGTGAATACGAGGTATACATAACACTCCATAATGAACATTATACCTTATCATGAAACATAGAAATGAGATGCAATATCGCGTTTGGAGAAGCATTAGAAGCCTATTGCTACGATACGGAGACATCTGCAAACGCTATTTCCTAGCATAGAAGTGTCGCATTTACATTCTTTTGAAGTGAATATTAGGAATACATGACACTTCGCATTGAATATTATGTCTTATCATGAAACATAGAAATAGGATGCGATATAGCGATATAAGAATCATTAGGACACTATTGCTACGATACATAGACATCTGCAAACGCTATATCCTAGCAAGGAAGTGTCGCATTTACATTCTTTTGAAGTGAATACGCGGTATACATAGCACTCCACAATGAAAATGATACCTTATCACGAAACATAGAAATGAGATTCGATATCGCGATTAAATAAGCATTAGAACCCTATTGCTTCGGTACGGAGACATCTGCAAACGCTATTTCCTAGCAAGGATGCGTCGCATTTACATTCTCTTTAAGTGAATACGAGGTATACATGACCCTTCGCAATGAATATTATATCTTATCATGAAGCAGAGAAATGAGATGTGATATTGCGATTTAAAAAGTGCTAGAAGTCTATTGCTTCGATAGGAAGACGTCTGCAAACGCTATCTCCTAGCAAGGAAGTGTCGGATTTACATTTATTTGAAGTGTATGCGAGGAATAGATGACACATCGCAATGAAAATTACATATTATCATGAAACATAGAAATGAGAAGCGATATCTCGTTTTAAGAAGAATTATATCTCTATTGCTACGATACGTAGACATCTGCAGGCGCTATTTCCTAGCAAGGAAGTGTCGCATTTGCATTCTTTTGAAGTGTAGACGAGATATACATATCACTGAACAATGAATATTATATCTTATCATGAAACATAGAAATGAGATGCGATATTGCAATTTAAGAAGCATTCGAACTCTAATTCTACGATACGTAGACATCTGCAAACGCTATTTCCTAGCAAGGAAGTGTCGCATTTACATTCATTTGAAGTGTATGCGAGGTATAAGTGACACTTCGCAATGAATATTATATCTTATCTTGAAAGATAGAAATGAGATGCGATATCTCGTTTTAAGAAGCAATAGAACTATATTGCTACGATACGTAGACACCTGCAAACTCTATTTCCTAGCAAGGAAGTGTCGCATTTACATTCATTTGAAGTGTAGACAAGATATACATAACATTGCCCAATGAATATTATATCTTATCATGAAACGTACAATTGAGGTGCGATATTGCGATTTAAGTAGCATTGGAACACTGTTGCTTCGATACGTATTCATCTGCAAATGCTATTTCCTAGCAAGGAAGTGTCTCATTTACATGCTTTTGAAGTGAATACGAGGTATACATGTCATGTCGCAATGAATATCATATCTTATCATGGAACATAGAAATGAAATGCGACATCTCGATTTAAGGAGCATTAGAAATCTTTTGTTTCGATACGTAGACATCTGGAAACGCTATTTCCTAGCAAGGAAGTGTCGCACTTACATTCTTTTGAAGTGAATACAATGTATACACGACACTTCGCAATGAATATTATATCTTATCATGAAACATAGAAATGAGATGCGATATCGCGATTTAAGAGTCATTAGAACTCTTTTGTTTCGATACCTAGACATCTGGAAACGCTATTTCCTAGGAAGGAAGTGTTGCATTTGCATTCATTTGACGTGAATACGAGGTATACATAACACTCCACAATGAATATTATATCTTATCATGAAACATAGAAATGAGAAGCGATACCGCGTTTTGAAAATATTTAGAACCCTAATGCTACCATACGTTGACATCTGCAAGCGCTGTTTCCCAGCAAGGAAGTGTCGCATTTGCAATCATTTGAAGTGAATACGTGGAATACATAACAATCCGCAATGAATACTATATCTTATCATAATACATAGAAATGAGATGCGATATGGCGATTTAAGAAGCATTAGAACTCTATTGCTTCGATACGTAGACATCTGCCAACGCTATTTCCTAGCAAGGAAGTGTAGCATTACATTCTTTTGAAGCGATAACGAGGTATGCATGACACTTCCCGTTGAATATTGTATCTTATCATGAAACGTAGAAATGAGATGCGATATCGAGTTTTAAGGAGCATTAGAACTCTATTGCTACGATACGTAGACATCTGCAAGCGCTTCTTGCTAGCAAGGAAGTGTCGCATTTACATTCATTTGAATTGAATGCGATGTATACATGACACTTCGCAATGAATATTATATCGTATCATGAAACATAAAAATGAGATGTGATATCGCGTTTTAAGAAACATTAGAAATCTATTGCTTCGATACGTAGACATCGGAAATCGCTATTTCCTAGCAGGGAAGAGTCGCATTTACATTCTTGTTAAGTGAATACGGGGTATACATAACGCTCCACAGTGAATATTATATCTTATCATGAAACATAGAAATGAGTTGCGATATCCCGTTTTAAGTAGCACTAGAACTCTATTGCACCGATACATAGACATCTGCAAACGCTATTTCCTAGGAAGGAAGTGTCGCATTTACATTCATTTGAGGTGTATGCGAGGTATAAGTGACAATTCCCAGTGAATATTATATCTTATCATGAAGCATAGAAATGAGATGCGATATAGCGACTTAAGAAGAATGAGAACTCTATTGCTTCGATACGTAGACGTCTGCAAACGCTACTTCCAAGCAAGGAAGTGTCGCATTTACATTCATTTGAAGTGTATGCGATGTATACATGACACATCGCAATGAATATTATATCTTATAATGAAACATAGAAATGAGATGCGATATAGCGTTTTGAGAAGCATTAGAACACTAATGCTACGATACGTAGCCACCTGCAAACGCTATTTCGTAGCAAGGAAGTGTCGCATTTACATCCTCTTGATGTGAATACGAGGTATACATAACACTGCACCATATATATTATATCTTTTCATGAAACATAGAAATGAGATGCGATATCGCGATTTTAGAAGCATTAGAAAAATATTGCTTCGATACGTAGACATCTGCAAACGCTATTTCCTAGCAAGCAAGTGTAGCATTTACATTGTTTTGAAGTGAATACGAGGTATACATGGCACTTCGCAATGAATACTGTATCTTATCATGTAACATACAAATGAGATGCGATATCGCGTTTTAAGAAGAATTAGAACTCTATTTCTACGATACGTAGTCATCTGCAGACGCTATTTCCTAGCAAGGAAGTGTCGCATTTACATTCTTTTGAAGTGTAGACGAGATGTACATAACACTGCACAATAAATATTATATCTTATCATGAAACATAGAAATGGGATGCGATATCGCGATGTTAGAAGCATTAGAAATCTATTGCTTCGATACGTATACATCTGCAAACGCTATTTCCTAGCAAGCAAGTGTAGCATTTACATTGTTTTGAAGTGAATACGAGGTATACATGGCACTTCGCAATGAATACTGTATCTTATCATGTAACATACAAATGAGATGCGATATCGCGTTTTAAGAAGAATTAGAACTCTATTTCTACGATACGTAGTCATCTGCAGACGCTATTTCCTAGCAAGGAAGTGTCGCATTTACATTCTTTTGAAGTGTAGACGAGATGTACATAACACTGCACAATAAATATTATATCTTATCATGAAACATAGAAATGGGATGCGATATCGCGATGTTAGAAGCATTAGAAATCTATTGCTTCGATACGTATACATCTGCAAACGCTATTTCCTAGCAAGGAAGTGTCGCATTTACTTTGTTTTGAAGTGAATACGATGTATACATGACACTTCGCAATGAACATTGTATCTTATCATGAAACATAGAAATGAGATGCGATATCGCGTTTTGAGAAGAGTCAGAACTCTATTGCTACGATACATAGACATCTGCAAACGCTATTTCCTAGCAAGGAAGTGACGCATTATCATTCTTTTGAAGAGAGTACGAGGTATACATAACACTGCACAATGAATATTATATCTTATCATGATACATAGAAATGAGTTGCGATATCGTGATTTAAGCAGCATTAGAACTCTATCGCTTCGATACGTAGACATCTGCAAACGCTATTTAATAGGAAGGAAGAGTCGCATTTACATTCGTTTGAAGTGAGAACGAGGTATACATGACACGTCGCAATGAATATTATATCTTATCAAGCAACATAGAAATGAGTTGCGATATCATGATTTAAGAAGTATTAGGACACTATTGCTTCGATACGTAGACATCTGCAAACGCTATTGCCTAGCAAGGAAGTGTCGCATTTACATTCTCTTGAAGTGATTACAAGGTATACATGACACTTCGCAATGAATATTATATCTTATAATGAAACATAGAAATGAGATGCTATGTCGCGTTCTAAGAAGAATTAGATCTCTATTTCTACGATACGTAGACATCTGCGGACGCTATATCCTAGCAAGGAAGTGTCGCATTTACATTCTTTTGAAGTGTAGACGAGATATACATATCACTGCACAATGAATATTATATCTTATCATGAAACATAGAAATGAGATGCGGTATGGCGATTTAAAAAGCATTAGAACTCCATTGCTTCGATACGTAGACACCTGCAGACGCTAATTCCTAGCAAGGAAGTGTCGCATTTACATTCTTTTGATGTGAATACGGGGTATACATAACTCTGCACAATGAATATTATATCTTATCATGAAACATAGAAATGAGATGCGATATCGCGTTTTAAGAAGCATTAGATCTCTATTGCTACGATACGTGGATATCTGCAGACCCTATTTCCTAGCGAGGAAGTGTCGTATTTACATTCTTTTTATGTGAATACGGGGACTTCATAACACAGCACAATGAAAATTATATCTTATCATGAAACATAGAAATGAGATGCGATATGGCGATCCAAGAAGCATAAGAACACTATTGCTTCGATACGTATACATCTGCAAACGCTATTTCCAAGCAAGCAAGTGTCGCATTTACATTCTTCTGAAGTGAATACGAGGTATACATGACACTTCGCAATGAATATTATATCTTTCCAGGAAACATAGAAATGAGATTCGATATTGCGATTTAAGAAGCATTAGAACACAATTGCTTCGATACGGCGACATCAGCTAAAGCTATGTCCTAGCAAGGCAGTGCCGCATTTACATTCTATTGAAGTGAATACGAGTAATACATAACACTCCGCAATGAATATTATATCTTATCATGAAGCATATAAATGAGGAGCGATTTCGCGTTTTAAGAAGCATTAGAAATCTATTGCTACGATACGTAGACATCTGCAAACGCTATTTCCTAGCAAGGAAGTGTCGTATTTACATTCTTTTGATGTGAATACGTGGTATACATAACAATCCACAATGAATACTATATCTTATCATGAAACATAGAAATGAGGTGCGATATGGCGATTTAAGAAGCATTAGAATTCTGTTGCTTCGATATGTAGACATCTGCCATCGCTATTTCTTAGCAAGGAAGTGTCGCATTTACATTAATTTGAAGAGTATGGAGGTATACAAGAAACTTCGCAATGAATATTACATCTTATCATGATTCATAGAAATGAGATGCAATATCGCGTTTTGAGAAGCATTAGATCTCTATTGCTGCGTTACGTAGACATCTGCTGACGCTATTTCGTAACAAGAAAGTGTCGCATTTACATTCTTTTGAAGTGAATGCGTGGAATACATAACACTCCACATTGAATATTATATCTTAGCATGAAGCATATAAATGGGGAGCGATTTCGCGTTTTAAGAAGCATTAGAACTCTATTGCTTCGTTACGTAGACAACTGCCACCGCTATTTCCTAGCATGGAAGTGTCGCATTTACTTTCTTCTAAAGTGAATACGAGGTATACATGACACTTGGCAATGAATATTATATCTTATCATGGAACATTGATGTGAGATGCGACATCTCGTTTTAAGAAGCATTAGAGCTCTATTGTTTCGATACGTAGACATATGGAAACGCTATTTCCTAGCAAAGAAGTGTCGCATTTACATTCTTTTGTAGCATTTGCATTCATTTGAAGCTTATGCGAGGTATACATGACACTTCGCAAAGTATATTATATCTTATCATGAAACATAGAAATGAGATGCTATATCGCGTTTTAAGAAGCATTAGATCTGCATTTCTATGATACGTAGACATCTGCAAACGCTATTTGATAGCATGCAAGTGTCGCGCTTACATTCCTTTGAAGCGGATATGAGGTGTACGTGACCCTTCGCAATGAATAATATATCTTACCATGAAACATAGGAATGAGATGCGATATCTCGTTTTAAGAAGCATTAGAATTCCTTTGCATCGATACGTAGACATCTGCAAACGCTATTTCCTAGAAAGGAAGTGTCGCATTTACATTCATTTGAAGTGTATGCGAGGTATACATAACACTTCGCAATGAATATTATATGTTATCATGAAACATAGAAATGAGATGCGATATCTCTTTTTAAGGAGCATTATAACACGCTTGCTACGATACGTAGACATCTGCAAACGCTATTTCCTAGGAAGGAAGTGCCGCATTTACATTCACTTGAAGTGTATGCGATGTATGCGTGACACTTCGCAATAAATATTATATCTTATCATGAGACATAGAAATGAGATGCCACATCGCGTTTTAAGAGGCATTAGAACTCTATTGCTAGGATACGTAGATATCTGGAAACGCTATTTCGTAGCGAGAATGCGTCGCAATTACATTCCCTTCAAGTGAATACGAGGTATACATGACACTTCGCAATGAATATTATATCGCATCATGAAACATAGAAATGAGTTGCGATATCTTGTTTTAAGAAGCATTAGAACTCTGCTGCTTCGATTCGTAGACATCTGGAAACGTCCTAGAAAGGAAGTGTCGCATTTACATTCTTTTGAAGTGAATACGAAGTATACATGACACCCTAGAATGAATATTATATCTTATCATGAAACATAGAAATGAGATGCGATATCTCGTTTTAAGAAGCATTAGAACTCAATTGTTTCGATACGTAGAAATCTGCAAATGCTATTTTCTAGGAAGGAAGTGTCGCATTTACATTCACTTGAAGAGAATACGAGGTACACATGACACCTCGCAATGAATATTATATCTTGTCATGAAACATAGAAAGGAGATGCGATATCGTGTAGTAAGAAGCATTAGAACTCTGTTGCTACGATACGTAGACATCAGCAAAAGCTCTTTAACGGCAAGGAAGAGTCGCACTTACATTCTTTTGAAGCGAATACGATGTATACATAACACTCCACAATGAATGTTATATATCATCATGAAACATAGAAATGAGATGCGATATCGCGATTTAAAAAGCATTAGCAATCTATTGCTACGGTACATAGACATCTGCAAACGCTATTTAATAGCGAGGAAGAGTTGCACTTACATACTTTTGAAGTGAATACGACGTATACATAACACTCCACAATGAATGTTATATCTCATCATGAAACATAGAAATGAGATGCGATATCGCGATTTATAAAGCATTAGAAGTCTATTGCTACGATACGTAGACATCTGCTAACGCTATTTCCTAGCAAGGAAGTGTCGCAATTACATTCATTTGAAATGAATACGAGGAATACATGAAACTTCGCAATGAATATTATATCTTATCATGAAACACAGCAATGAGATTCGATATCCCGTTTCAAGAAGCATTAGAACTCTATTGCTTCGATACGTAGACATCTGCAGTCGCTGTTTTCTAGGAAGGAAGTGTCGCATTTACATTCATTTGAAGTGTATGCGAGGTATACAAGACACTTCGCAATTAACATTATATCTTATCATGAAGCATAGAAGTGAAATGCGATATCTCATTTCAAGAAGCATTAGAACTCTATTGCTTCGATACGGAGACATCTGCAAACGCTATTTCCAAGGAAGGAAGTGTCGCATTTACATTCTTTTGAAGTGAATACGAGGTATACATGTCACGTCGCAATGAATATTATTGCTTATCATGAGACACAGAAATGAGGTGCGATATCGCGTTTTTAGTAGCATTAGAACACTAATGCTACGACACGTAGACACCTGCAGGCGCTATTTCCTTGAAAGGAAGTGTCGCATTGACATTCTTTTGAAGTGAATACCAGGAATACATAATACTCCACAATGAATATTATATCTTATCCTAAAACATAGAAATGAGATGCGATATGGCGTTTTAGGAAGCATTTGAACTCTATTGCTACGATGCGTAGACATCTGGAAACATAATTTCCTAGAAAGGAAGAGTTGTATTTACATTCAATTGAAGTGTAGACGAGGAACACATAACACTTCGCAATGAATATTATATATTATCATTAGACATAGAAATGTAATGCGATATCAAGTTTTTAGATGCACTTGATCTCTATTGCTTCGACACGTAGACATCTGCAACACGATATTTCCCAGCATGGAGGTGTCGCATTTACATTCTTTTGAAGTGATTGCGAGGTATACATGACACTCCACAATGAATATTATACCTTATCACGAAACATAGAAATGAGATGCGATATTGCTATTTAAGAAGCATTAGAACTCTATTGCTACGATACGTAGACATCTGCAAAAGCTATTTCCTAGCAAGGAAGTGTCGCATTTACATTCTTTTGAAGTCAATGCGAGGTATACATAACATTGCACAATGAATATTATATATCATCATGAAACATAGAAATGAGATGCGATATCGCGATATAAGATGAATTAGAACTTTATTGCTTCGATACGTAGACATCTGCAAACTCTATTTCCTAGCAAGGAAGTGTCGCATTTACATTCATTTGAAGTGAATACGAGGAATACATGAAACTTCGCAATGAATATTATATGTTGTCATGAAACATAGAAATGAGAAGCGATATCTCGTTTTAAGAAGCATTATAACACGCTTGCTACGATACGTAGACATCTGCAAACTCTATTTCCTGGCAAGGATGTGTCGCAATTACATTCATTTGAAATGAATACGAGGAATACATGAAACTTCGCAATGAATATTATATCTTATCATGAAACACAGCAATGAGATTCGATATCCCGTTTCAAGAAGCATTAGAACTCTATTGCTTCGATACGTAGACATCTGCAATCGCTGTTTTCTAGGAAGGAAGTGTCGCATTTACATTCATTTGAAGTGTATGCGAGGTATACATGACACATCGCAATTAACATTATATCTTATCATGAAGCATAGAAATGAAATGCGATATCCCGTTTCAAGAAGCATTAGAACTCTATTGCTGCGATACGTAGACATCTGCAAACTCTATTTCCTAGCAAGGAAGTGTCGCATTTACATTCATTTGAAGTGAATACGAGGAATACATGAAATTTCGCAATGAATATTTAAACTTATCATGAAGCATAGAAATGAGATGCGATATCCCGTTTCAAGAAGCATTAGAACTCTGTTGCTTCGATACGTAGACATCTGCTAACGCTATTTCCTAGCAAGGAAGTGTCGCAATTACATTCATTTGAAATGAAAACGAGAAATACATGAAACTTCGCAATGAACATTATATCTTATCATGAACCACAGCAATGAGATTCGATATCCCGTTTCAAGAAGCATTAGAACTCTATTGCTTCGATACGTAGACATCTGCAATCGCTATTTCCTAGGAAGGAAGTGTCGCATTTACATTCATTTGAAGTGTATGCGAGGTATACATGACACTTCGCAATTAACATTATATCTTATCATGATGCATAGAAGTGAAATGCGATATCCCATTTCAAGAAGCATTAGAACTCTATTGCTTCGATACGTAGACATCTGCAATCGCTATTTCCTAGCAAGGCAGAGTCGCATTTATATTCTTTTGAAGTGAATGCGAGGTATGCATAACATTGCACATTGAATATTATATGTTGTCATGAAACATAGAAATGAGAAGCGATATCTCGTTTTAAGAAGCATTATAACACGCTTGCTACGATACGTAGACATCTGCAAACTCTATTTCCTAGCAAGGAAGTGTCGCATTTACATTCATTTGAAGTGAATACGAGAAATACATGAAACTTCGCAATGAATATTTAACCTTATCATGAAGCATAGAAATGAGATGCGATATCCCGTTTCAAGAAGCATTAGAACTCTGTTGCTTCGATACGTAGACATCTGCTAACGCTATTTCCTAGCAAGGAAGTGTCGCAATTACATTCATTTGAAATGAATACGAGGAATACATGAAACTTCGCAATGAATATTATATCTTATCATGAAACACAGCAATGAGATTCGATATCCCGTTTCAAGAAGCATTAGAACTCTATTGCTTCGATACGTAGACATCTGCAATCGCTGTTTTCTAGGAAGGAAGTGTCGCATTTACATTCATTTGAAGTGTATGCGAGGTATACAAGACACTTCGCAATTAACATTATATCTTATCATGAAGCATAGAAGTGAAATGCGATATCCCATTTCAAGAAGCATTAGAACTCTATTGCTTCGATACGGAGACATCTGCAAACTCTATTTCCAAGGAAGGAAGTGTCGCATTTACATTCTTTTGAAGTGAATACGAGGTATACATGTCACGTCGCAATGAATATTATAGCTTATCATGAGACACAGAAATGAGGTGCGATATCGCGTTTTTAGTAGCATTAGAACACTAATGCTACGACACGTAGACACCTGCAGGCGCTATTTCCTTGAAAGGAAGTGTCGCATTGACATTCTTTTGAAGTGAATACCAGGAATACATAATACTCCACAATGAATATTATATCTTATCCTTAAACATAGAAATGAGATGCGATATGGCGTTTTAGGAAGCATTTGAACTCTATTGCTACGATGCGTAGACATCTGGAAACATAATTTCCTAGAAAGGAAGAGTTGTATTTACATTCAATTGAAGTGTAGACGAGGAACACATAACACTTCGCAATGAATATTATATATTATCATTAGACATAGAAATGTAATGCGATATCAAGTTTTTAGATGCACTTGATCTCTATTGCTTCGACACGTAGACATCTGCAACACGATATTTCCCAGCATGGAGGTGTCGCATTTACATTCTTTTGAAGTGATTGCGAGGTATACATGACACTCCACAATGAATATTATACCTTATCACGAAACATAGAAATGAGATGCGATATTGCTATTTGAGAAGCATTAGAACTCTATTGCTACGATACGTAGACATCTGCAAAAGCTATTTCCTAGCAAGGAAGTGTCGCATTTACATTCTTTTGAAGTGTATGCGAGGTATACATAATACTTCGCAATGAATATTATATGTTCTCATGAAACATAGAAATGAGATGCGATATCGCGTTTTGAGATGCAATAGAAATCTAATACAACGATACGCAGAAATCTGCAAACGCTATTTCCTAGCAAGGAAGTGTCGCATTTACATTCTTTTGAAGTCAATGCGAGGTATACATAACATTGCACAATGAATATTATATATCATCATGAAACATAGAAATGAGATGCGATATCGCGATATAAGATGAATTAGAACTTTATTGCTTCGATACGTAGACATCTGCAAACTCTAGTTCCTAGCAAGGAAGTGTCGCATTTACATTCATTTGAAGTGAATACGAGGAATACATGAAACTTCGCAATGAATATTATATGTTGTCATGAAACATAGAAATGAGAAGCGATATCTCGTTTTAAGAAGCATTATAACACGCTTGCTACGATACGTAGACATCTGCAAACTCTATTTCCTAGCAAGGAAGTGTCGCATTTACATTCATTTGAAGTGTATGCGAGGTATACATAATACTTCGCAATGAATATTATATGTTCTCATGAAACATAGAAATGAGATGCGATATCTGGTTTTAAGTAGCATTATAACACGCTTGTTACGATACGTAGACATCTGCAAACGCTATTTCCTAGGAAGGAAGTGCCGCATTTACATTCATTTGAAGTGAATACGAGGAATACGTGAAAACTTCGCAATGAATATTATATCTTATCATGAAACATAGAAATGTGATGTTACATCGCGGTTTAAGAAGCTTTAGAACTCTATTGCTACGATACGTAGACATCTACAAACGCTATTTCATAGCAAGGACGTTCATTTACATTCTTTTGAAGTGAATGCGAGGTATACATAACATTGCACAATGAATATTATATGTTATCATCAAACATCGAAATGAGATGCGATATCACGATTTAAGATGCATTAGAAATTTATTGCTTCGATACCTAGACATCTGCAAACGCTATTTCCTAGCAAGGAAGTGTCGCATTTACAATCATTTGAAGTGTATGCGAGGTATACATAACACTTCGCAATGAATATTATATGTTATCATGAAACATAGAAATGAGATGCGATATCTCGTTTTAAGAATCATTATGATACGCTTGCTACGATACGTAGACATCGGCAAACGCTATTTCCTAGCAGGGAAGAGTAACGTTTACATTCCTCTGAAGTGAATACAAGGTATACATGAAACTTCGCAATGAATATTATATCTTATCATGAAGCATAGAAATGAGATGCGATATCCCGTTTCAAGAAGCATTAGAACTCTATTGCTTCGATACGTAGACATCTGCCAACGCAATTTCCTAGCAAGGAAGTGTCGCATCTACATTCATTTGAAGTGTATTGCAGGTATACATGACACTTCGCAATGAATATTATATCCTATCATGAAACATAGAAATGAGATGCGATATCTCGTTTCAAGAATCATTATGACACGCTTGCTACAATACGTAGACATCTGCTAACGCTATTTCCTAGCAGGGAAGAGTAACATTTACATTCCTCTCAAGTGAATACAAGGTATACATGAAACTTCGCAATGCATATTATATCTTATCATGAAACATAGAAATGAGATGCGATATCGCGTTTTGAGAAGCATTAGAACTCTATTGCCACGATACGTAGACATCTGCAAATGCTATATCCTAGCAAGGAAGTGTCGCATTTACATTCATTTGGAGTGTATGCGATGTATACGTGACACTTCGCAATAAATATTATATCTTATCATGAAACATAGAAATGTAATGCGATATCGCGTTTTGAGATGCAACAGAAATCTAATGCTACGATACGCAGAAATCTGCAAACGCTATTTCCTAGCAAGGAAGTGTCGCATTTACATTCTTTTGTGGTGAATACGAGGTATACATATCACTCCACAATGAATATTATATCTTATCGTGAAACATAGATATGAGATTCGATCTTGAGATATAAGAAGCATTAGAACTCTATTGCTACGATACGTAGACATCTGCAAACGCTATTTCCTAGCAAGGAAGTGTCGCATTTACAATCATTTGAAGTGTATGCGAGGTATACATAACACTTCGCAATGAATATTATATGTTATCATGAAACATAGAAATGAGATGCGATATTGCGTTTTGAGATGCAATAGAAATCTAATGCTACGATACGCAGAAATCTGCAAACGCTATTTCCTAGCAAGGAAGTGTCGCATTTACATTCTTTTGCAGTGAATGCGAGGTATAAATAACACTTCGCAATGAATATTATATGTTATCATGAAACATGGAAATGAGATACGATATCTCGTTATGAGAAGCAATATAACACGATTGCTACGATACGTAGATATCTGCAAACGTTATTTCCTTGCAGAGAAGTGTCGCATTTACATTCATTTGAAGTGTATGCGAGGTATACATAACACTTCGCAATGAATATTATATGTTATCATGAAACATAGAAATGAGATGCGATTTCTCGTTTCAAGAATCATTATGACACGCTTGCTACAATACGTAGACATCTGCTAACGCTATTTCCTAGCAGGGAAGAGTAACATTTACGTTCCTCTCAAGTGATTACAAGGTATACATGAAACTTCGCAATGCATATTATATCTTATCATGAAACATAGAAATGAGATGCGATATCGCGTTTTGAGAAGCATTAGAACTCTATTGCCACGATACGTAGACATCTGCAAACGCTATATCCTAGCAAGGAAGTGTCGCATTTACATTCATTTGGAGTGTATGCGATGTATACGTGACACTTCGCAATAAATATTATATCTTATCATGAAACATAGAAATGTAATGCGATATCGCGTTTTGAGATGCAACAGAAATCTAATGCTACGATACGCAGAAATCTGCAAACGCTATTTCCTAGCAAGGAAGTGTCGCATTTACATTCTTTTGTGGTGAATACGAGGTATACATATCACTCCACAATGAATATTATATCTTATCGTGAAACATAGATATGAGATTCGATCTTGAGATATAAGAAGCATTAGAACTCTATTGCTACGATACGTAGACATCTGCAAACGCTATTTCCTAGCAAGGAAGTGTCGCATTTACAATCATTTGAAGTGTATGCGAGGTATACATAACACTTCGCAATGAATATTATATGTTATCATGAAACATAGAAATGAGATGCGATATCTCGTTTTAAGAATCATTATGATACGCTTGCTACGATACGTAGACATCGGCAAACGCTATTTCCTAGCAGGGAAGAGTAACGTTTACATTCCTCTGAAGTGAATACAAGGTATACATGAAACTTTGCAATGAATATTATATCTTATCATGAAGCATAGAAATGAGATGCGATATCCCGTTTCAAGAAGCATTAGAACTCTATTGCTTCGATACGTAGACATCTGCCAACGCAATTTCCTAGCAAGGAAGTGTCGCATCTACATTCATTTGAAGTGTATTGCAGGTATACATGACACTTCGCAATGAATATTATATCCTATCATGAAACATAGAAATGAGATGCGATATCGCGTGCTAAGAAGCACTAGAACTCTATTGCTGCGGTACGTAGACATCTGCAAACGCTATTACCTAGCAAGGAAGTGTAGCATTTACATTCTTATTAAGTGTAGACGAGATATACATAACCATTCGCAATGAATATTATATCTTATCATGAAACATAGAAATGAGGAGCGATATCGCGATTTAAGAAGCACTAGAACACTATTGCTACGACACATAGACATCTGCAAACGCTATTTCCTAGCAAGGAAGTGTCGCATTTACCTTCTTTTCAAGTGAATACGAGGTATACATGACACTCCGCAATAAATACTATATCTTCTCATGAAACGTCGAAATCAAATGCGACATCTAGTTTTAAGAAGCATTAGAACTCTATTGTTTCGATACCTAGACATCTGGAAACTTTATTTCCTAGCAAGGAGGTGTCGCATTTACATTCTTTTGAAGTGAATACGAGGTATACATGTCACGTCGCAATGAATATTATAGCTTATCATGAGACACAGAAATGAGGTGCGATATCGCGTTTCAAGAAGCATTAGAACTCTGTTGCTTCGTTACGTAGACATCTGCTAACGCTATTTCCTAGCAAGGAAGTGTCGCAATTACATTCATTTGAAATGAATACGAGGAATACATGAAACTTCGCAATGAATATTATATCTTATCATGAAACACAGCAATGAGATTCGATATCACGTTTCAAGAAGCATTAGAACTCTATTGCTTCGATACGTAGACATCTGCAAAGGCTATTTCCTAGCAAGGAAGTGTCGCATTTACATTCATGTGAAGTGTATGCGATGTATACGTGACACTTCGCAATAAATATTATATCTTATCATGAAACATAGAAATGAAATGCGATATCGCGTTTTGAGAAGCATTAGAACTCTATTGCCACGATACGTAGACATCTGCAAACGCTATTTCGTAGCAAGGAAGTGTCGCATTTACATTCATTTGAAGTGTATGCGTTGTATACGTGACACTTCGCAATAAATATCATATCTTATCATGAAACCCAGAAATGTAATGCGATACCGCGTTTTGAGATGCAACAGAAATCTAATGCTACGATACGCAGAAATCTGCAAACGCTATTTCCTAGCAAGGAAGTGTCGCGTTTACATTATTTTGAGGTGAATGCGAGGTATGCATAACACTACACAATGAATATTACATCTTATCGTGAAACATAGATATGAGATTCGATCTTGCGATATAAGAAGCATTAGAACTCTATTGCTACGATACGTAGACATCTGCAAACGCTATTTCCTAGCAAGGAAGTGTCGCATTTACATTCATTTGAAGTGTATGCGATGTATACGTGACACTTCGCAATAAATATTATATCTTATCATGAAACATAGAAATGTAATGCGATATCGCGTTTTGAGATGCAACAGAAATCTAATGCTACGATACGCAGAAATCTGCAAACGCTATTTCCTAGCAAGGAAGTGTCGCATTTACATTCTTTTGAGGTGAATACGAGGTATACATAACAATCCACAATGAATATTATATCTTATCGTGAAACATAGATATGAGATTCGATCTTGCGATATAAGAAGCATTAGAACTCTATTGCTACGATACGTAGACATCTGCAAAAGCTATTTCCTAGCAAGGAAGTGTCGCATTTACATTCTTTTGAGGTGAATACGAGGTATAAATGACACTCCACAATGAATATTATATCTTATCGTGAATCATATAAATGTGATGTGATATAGCGTTTTAGGAAGCATTGGAACTCTATTGCTTCGATACGTAGACATCTGCAATTGCTACTTCCTAGCAAGGAAGTGTAGCATTTACATTCATCTGAAGTGTATGCGAGGAATACATAACACTTCGCAATGAATATTATATGTTATCATGAAACATGGAAATGAGATGCGATATCTCGTTATGAGAAGCAATATAACACGATTGCTACGATACGTAGACATCTGCAAACGTTATTTCCTAGCAAGGAAGTGTCACATTTACATTCATTTGAAGTGTATGCGAGGTATACATAATACTTCGCAATGAATATTATATGTTCTTATGAAACATAGAAATGAGATGCGATATCTCGTTTTAAGTAGCATTATAACACGCTTGCTACGATACGTAGACATCTGCAAACGCTATTTCCTAGGGAGGAAGTGCCGCTTTTACATTCATTTGAAGTGAATACGAGGAATACGTGAAAACTTCGCAATGAATATTATATCTTATCATGAAACATAGAAATGTGATGTGATATCGCGTTTTAAGAAGCTTTAGAACTCTATTGCTACGATACGTAGACATCTACAAACGCTATTTCATAACAAGGACGTGTCGCATTTACATTCTTTTGAAGTGAATGCGAGGTATACATATCATTGCACAATGAATATTATATGTTATCATCAAACATCGAAATGAGATGCGAACTCGCGATATAAGAAGCATTACAACTCTATTGCTACGATACGTAGACATCTGCAAACGCTATTTCCTTGCAGGGAAGTGTCGCATTTACATTCATTTGAAGTGTATGCGAGGTATACATAACACTTCGCAATGAATATTATATGTTATCATGAAACATAGAAATGAGATGCGATATCTCGTTTTAAGAATCATTAGAACTCTATTGCTTCGATACGTAGACATCTGCAATCGCTATTTCCTAGGAAGGAATAGTCGCATTTACAATCATTTGAAGTGTATGCGAGGTATACATGACACTTCGCAATTAACATTATATCTTATCATGAAGCTTAGAAGTGAAATGCGATATCCCATTTCAAGAAGCATTAGAACTCTATTGCTTCGAAACGTAGACATCTGCAATCGCTATTTCCTAGCAAGGAAGTGTCGCATTTACATTCATTTGAAGTGAAGACGAGGAACACATGACTCTTCGCAATGCATATTATATCTTATCATGAAACATAGAAATGAAATGCGATATCGCGTTTTGAGAAGCATTAGAACTCTACTGCCACGATACGTAGACATCTGCAAACGCTATATCGTAGCAAGGAAGTGTCGCATTTACATTCACTTGAAGTGTATGCGATGCATACGTGACACTTCGCAATAAATATCATATCTTATCATGAAACACAGAAATGTAATGCGATATCGCGTTTTGAGATGCAACAGAAATCTAATGCTACGATACGCAGAAATCTGCAAACCCTATTTCCTAGCAAGGAAGTGTCGCATTTACATTCTTTTGAGGTGAATACGAGGTGTACATAACACTCCACAATGAATATTATATCTTATCGTGAAACATAGATATGAGATTCGATCTTGCGATATAAGAAGCATTAGAAATCTATTGCTACGATACGTAGACATCAGCAAACGCTATTTCCTAGCAAGGAAGTGTCGCATTTACATTCATTTGAAGTGTATGCGAGGTATACATAACGCTTCGCAATGAATATTATATGTTGTCATGAATCATAGAAATGAGAAGCGATATCTCGTTTTAAGAAGCAATATAACACGCTTGCTACGATACGTAGACATCTGCAAACTCTATTTCCTAGCAAGGAAGTGTCGCATTTACATTCATTTGAAGTGAATACGAGGAATACATGAAACTTCGCAATGAATATTATATCTTATCATGAAGCATAGAAATGAGATGCGATATCACGTTTTAAGAAGCATTAGAACTCTGTTGTTTCGATACGTAGACATGTGGAAAAACTATTTCCTAGAAAAGAAGTGTCGCATTTACATTCTTTTGAAGTGAATACGAGGTATTCATGACATATCGCAATGAATATTATATCTTATCGTGAAACATCGAAATGAGATGCGATATCGCGTTTTGGGAAGCATTAGAACTCTATTGCTACGACACGTAGACATCTGCCAACGCTATTTCCTAGCAAGGAAGTGTCGCATTACATTCATTTGAAGAGAATACGTGGTATACATGACACTTCGCAATGAATGTTATATCTTATCATGAAACATAGGAATGAGATGCGGTATCCCTTTTTAAGAAGCATTAGAACTCTATTGTTTCGATACGAAGACATCTGGTAACGCTATTTCCCAGCAAGGAAGTGTCGCATTTACAATCAATTGAAGCGTATGCGAGTTATACATGACAATTTGCAATGAGTATTATATCATATTATGAAACATAGAAATGAGATGCGATATGGCGATTTAAGAAGCATTAGCATTCTACTGCTTCGATACGTAGACATCTGCAAACGCTATTTCATAGCAATGAAATGTCGCATTTACATTCATTTGAAGTGTATGCGAGGTATAAGTGGCACTTCGCAATGAATATTGTATCTTATCATGAAGCATAGAAATGAGATGCAATATCACGATTTAAGAAGCATTAGAACTCTATTGCTACGATACGTAGACATCTGCAAACGCTATTTCGTAGCACGGAGGTGTCGCACTTACATTCTTTTGAAGTGAATTCGATGTATACATGACACTTCGCAATGAATATTATACCTTATCGTGAAACATAGAAATGAGATGCGACATCTCGTTTTAAGAAGCATTAGAACTCTATTGCTTCGATACGGAGACGTCTGCAAACGCTATTTCCTGGCAAGTATGTGTCGCATTTACATACATTTGAAGTGTCTGCGAGGTATACATAACACTTCGCTATGAATATTATATCTTATCATGAATCATAGAAATGAGATGCCATATCGCGTTTTGAGAAGCACTAGAACACAGTTTCTGCGATACGTAGACATCTGCAAACGCTATTTCCTAGCAATGAAGTGTCGCATTTACATTCATTTGAAGTGTTTGGTAGGTATAAGTGGCACTTCGCAATGAATATTATATCCTATCATGAAACATAGAAATGAGATGCGATATCGCGATATAAGAATCACTACAACTCTATTGCTTCGATACGTATACATCTTTTAAACGCATTTTCCTAGCAAGGAAGTGTCGCATTTACATTCTTTTGTTGAGAATACGAGGTATACATGACACTGCGCAATGAGTATTGTATCTAATCCTGAAACTTAGAAATGTGATGCGATATCGCGATATAAATAGCATTAGAACCCTATTGCTACTATACGTAGACATCTGCAAACGCTATTTCCTAGAAAGGAAGTGTCGTATTTACATTCATTTGAAGTGTATGCGAGGTAAACATGACACTTCCCAATGAATATTACAACTTATCATGAAACGCAGTATTGAGGTGCGATATGGCCATTTAAGAAGCATTAGAAATCTATTGCTTCGTTACGTAGACATCTGCAAACGCTATTTCCTAGCAAGGAAGTGTCGCATATACATTCATCTGAAGTGAATACGAGGTATACATGACTCTTCGCAATGAATATTATATCCTATCATGAAACATAGAAATGTGATGCGATATCGCGTTTTAAGAAGCATTAGAATACTATTGCTTCGATACGTAGACATCTGCAAACGCTATTTAATAGCAAGGAAGTGTCGGATTTACTTTCTTTTAAAGTCAATACGAGGTATACATGACACGTCGCAATGAATAATATATCTCATCATGAAACACAGAAATGAGATGCGTTATCGCGTTTTCAGAAGCATTAGAACTCTATTGCTTCGATAGGTAGGCATTTACATTCATTTGAAGTGAATACTAGGTATACATAACACTCCACAATGAAAATTATATCTTATCATGAAGCATATAAATGAGGATCGATTTCGCGTTTTAAGAAGCATTAGAACTCTATGCTACGATACTCTACTGCTACGATACGTAGACATCTGCAAACGCTAATTCCTAGCAAGCAAGAGTCGCATTTTCAATCTTTTGAAGTGAATACGAGGTATACATAACACTCCACAATGAATATTATATCTTATCATGAAACATAGAAATGAGATGCGACATCGCGTTTTGAGAAGCATTAGAACACTACTGCTACAATACGTAGACATCTGCAATCGCTACTTCCTAGCAAGGAGGTGTCGCATTTACATTCTCTTGAAGTGAATACGAGGTATATATAACACTCTACAATGAATATTATATTTTATCGTGAAACATAGAAATGAGGATCGATTCGCGTTTTAAGAAGCATTAGAACTCTATTGCTACGATACAATGACATCTGCAGACGCTATTTCCTAGCAAGGAAGTGTCGCATTTACATTCTTTTGAAGTGTAGACGAGATATACATAACACTGCACAATGAATATTATATCTTATCATGAAACGTAGAAGTGAGGTACGATATCACGATTTAAGAAGAATTAGAACACTATTGCCTCGATACGTAAACATCTGCAAACGCTACTTCCTAGCAAGGAAGTGTCGCATTTACATTGCTTGGAAGTGAATACGAAGTATACATGACACTCCGCAATGAATATTATATCTTATCATAAAACATAGAAATGAGATGCGATATCGCTTTCTACGGAGGACTAGATCTCTAATGCTACGATACGTAGACATTTGCAAACGCTATTTCCTAGCAAGGAAGTGTCGCATATACATTACTTTGAGGTGAATACGAGGTATAAATAACACTCCACAATGAATATTATATCCTATCATGAAACATAGAAATGTGATGCGATATCGCGTTTTAAGAAGCATTAGAACTCTATTGCTTCGATACGTAGACATCTGCAAACGCCACTTCCTAGCAAGGAAGTGTCGCATTTACATTCGTTTGAAGTGAATACGAGGTATACATGACACTTCGCAATTGATATTATATCTTATCATGAAACATAGATATGAGAATAGATATCGCGTTTTAAGAAGCATTAGAATACTATTGCTTCGATACGTAGACATCTGCAAACGCTATTTAATAGCAAGGAAGTGTCGGATTTACATTCTTTTAAAGTCAATACGAGGTATACATGACACGTCGCAATGAATAATATATCTTATCATGGCACATAGAAATGAGATGCGATATCTCGTTTTAGGAAGCACTAGAACTCTATTGCTTCGATAAGTTGAATTCTGCCATCGGTACTTCCTAGCAAGGAAGTGTCGCATTTACATTCATTTGAAGTGTATGCGTGGTATACATGACACTTCGCAATTAATATTATATCTTATCATGAAACATAGAAATGAGATGCGACATCTCATGTTTTAAGAAGCATTAGAACTCTATTGCTTCGATACGTAGATATCTGCAAACGCTATTTCCTAGCAAGGAAGTGTCGCATTTACATTCGTTTGAAGTGAATACGATGTATTCGTGACACTTCGCATTGAATATAATATCTTATCATGAAACATAGAAATGAGATGCGATATCGGGATTTAAGAAGCATAAAACGCCATTTCTTCGATACGGAGACAACTGCAAACGCTACTTCCTAGTAAGGAAGTGTCGCATTTACATTCATTTGAAGTGTATCCGAGGTATAAGTGACACTTCGCAATGAATATTATATCTTATCTTGAGACATAGAAATGATGCGATATCGGGTATTAAGAAGCATTCGAACCCTATTGCTACGTTACGTAGACATCTGCAAACGCTATTTCCTAGCAAGGAAGTGTCGCATTTGCATTCTTTTGAAGTGAACACGAGGTATACATGACACTTCACAATGAATATTATATCTTATCATGAAACATAGAAATGAGATGCGATATCGCGTTTTAAGTAGCACTAGAACACTATTGCTAAGATACGTAGACATCTGCAAACGCTATTTCCTAGCAAGGAAGTTTCGCATTTACATTCATTTGATGTGTATCCGAGGTACTCATGACAATTCGCAATGAATATTATATCTCATCATGAAACATAGAAAAGATATGCGATATCGCGTTTTGAGAAGCATTAGAACTCTTTTGCTTCGATACGTAGACATCTGGAAACGTAATTTTCTAGGAAGGAAGTGTCGGGTTTACATTCATTTGAAGTGTGTGCGAGGTATACATGACAATTCGCAATGAATATTATATCATATCATGAAACATAGAAATGAGATGCGATATCGCGTTTTAAGAAGCATTAGAACTCTATTGCTTCGATACGTAGATATCTGCAAACGCATCTTCCTAGTACGTAAGTGTCGCATTTACATTCATTTGATGTGTATCCGAGGTACTCATGACAATTCGCAATGAATATTATATCTCATCATGAAACATAGAAAAGATATGCGATATCGCGTTTTGAGAAGCATTAGAACTCTACTGCTTCGATACGTAGATATCTGCAAACGCTACTGTGACGTCAGGCGTGCCGCCTGCCACCCTCTCAACGCACCACAGCAACCACCGTCACGCGCCTGCACCACAGGCAACACCCAGGCGCAACTCGCCGTCTCTCTCACTCCAGGGGACATACCCTCCGTCTCACTCGCACCCGCAGAGGTGCTCACCATCTCGCTCGCACCAAGGACCATGTGCGCTGTCTCGCTCCCACTCAAGGAGCCATCCACCGTCTCACTCTTACCTGCAGGGAAACTCGCCCTCTCGCTCACTCCAGGGACGTACCAGGAGAATCAACCTCCACTAGATCCGACGACGGGAACCCTCACCGTACAGAGGACTCTACGATTTCATCATCCCAGATCTGCCATGCCCAAAATACTATTTCTAAGATTATTAATTAACATTATATATATACTCCTATATTCTAAGCTCTGTATTCCTAGCTCATAGAATTTACACGACACTACTTTATAACGACACAAACAACACTTATTTTACATTTAAGGCGTAATTTCTAATTTCATACTTGTATCTCTATATTCATAAATTGCGCTAATTAAGTAACCCGCGACGCGCGAGATCGCGACCGCCTCAGCGGCATGCGCCGCTAACCCCACCACGCAACGCCGAGACCCCACTCGGGCGACCACATACTCCCACCTACGTTCGCACGCGACCGAAGCGCTCCGAGATTCGAGGAGGTCGCAGACGCATCTTAGGAGACACAGTCAGTCAATACCGTCAGTACGGTACAGTACTATCTCGCCTTCGGGCACTTCCAATTCCAAGTTTCATCCAAGTCGCGCCTTAGGGCCGTTGCTCAGCCTCGATGAGGTTCCTAGTTCTAAAGTCTTTGTTCTAATTGCTAATTCATAGTTAACATAGTCTTAATACTTAGAAATAATTGTTCTTGTACTCTTTGATTTAGAATATACTTTATTATTTTTCTACCACATCGAGTTCTAGTTCATTCCAACTCCATTTCTAAATTCAATTATATTTTAATACAAATTCTTCCAAGTTCGTAACAACTTGAATAATAAACGAACTCTTCGCGCCGGGAGGAAGAATTTAATCCATTATCTCGTGCGGAATACGTTGGTGAAACGCCAGTATTCTTCGTTCATCGACGGACGACGACATTCATCGCAGCTCCACCGTCACAACGCCGATTTCAGCCAGCCGTACGCCGACTCCTCCCCCGAGAGCGACCCTCGACGATCGCCACATCTGAAAGCAGAAGAGGGAAATCAGAGAAAGGTAAGTAAAATCCCTCCTTACACGCGTTCGCGATTGTTTACGGTGCCCGCGTCTTTCCAGAATCGACGAACCCGGTCATACGCGTTTTATACCGGACCGAATTCTTGACCAAAAGGCTTGTGCCATTCAGCCTCCTGGGATACGAATAATTTGTTCGCCAGGACGTGACACTACTTCCTAGCAAGGAAGTGTCGCATTTACATACAATTGAAGTGTTTGCGAGGTATACATGACACTTCGCAATGAATATTATATCTTATCAGGGTACATAGAAATGAGATGCGACATCTCGTTTTCAGAAGCATTAGAACACTATTTCTGCGACACTTAGACATCTGCAAACGCTATTTCCTAGCAATGAAGTATCACATTTACATTCATTTGAAGTGAATACGAGGTATACATGACACTTCGCAATGAATATTATATCTTATCATGAAACATAGAAATGAGATGCGATATCTTGTTTTAAGAAGCTTTAGAACACTATTGCTGCGATACGAAGACATATGCAAACGCTATTTCCTAGCATGGAAGTGTCGCATTTACATTCTTTTGAAGCGAATACGAGGTATACATGACACTTCGCAATGAATATTATATCTTGTCATGAAACATAGAAATGAGAAGCGAAATCTTGTATTAGGAGCGTTATAACACTATTGTTTCGATACGTAGACATCTGCAAACACTATTTAATAGCCTGGAAGTGTCGCATTTACATACCTTTGCAGTGAATACGGGGTATACATAACACTCCAAAATGAATGTTATACCCTATCACGAAACATATAGATGAAATGCGATATCGCGATTTAAGAAGCATTAGAACTCTATTGCTACGATACGTAGATATATGCAGACCCTTTTTCCTAGCAAGGAAGTGTCGCATTTACATTCTTCCGAACTGAATACGAGGTATACTTAACACTCCACAATGAATATTATATATTATCATGAAACACAGAAATGAGATGCGATATTGCGATATAAGAAGCATTAGAACACTTTTGCTTCGATACGTAGACATCTGCAAACGCTATTTCCTAGCAAGGAAGTGTCGCATATACATTCATCTGAAGTGAATACGAGGTATACACAACACTCCACGAGGAATATTATACCTTATCACGAAACATGGAAATTAGATGCGATATCGCGATTTAAGAAGCATTAGAACTCAATTGCTACGATACGTAGACACCTGCAAACGCTATTTCCTAGCAAGGAAGTGTCGCATCTACATTCATTTGGAGTGTATGCGAGGTATACCTGACACTTCATAATGAACATTATATCTTATAATGAAACATAGAAATGAGATGCGATATGACGATATAAGAAGCATTAGAACTCTATTGCTTCGATACGTAGACATCTACAGACGCTATTTCCTAGGAAGGAAGTGTCGCATTTACAATGTTTTGAAGTGAATACGAGGTATACATAACAGTCCACAATGAATATTATGTCTTATCATGAAACATAGACATGTGATGCGATATCGCGTTTTAAGAAGCATAAGAACCCTATTGCTTCGATACGGAGACAACTGCAAATGCTACTTGCTAGTAAGGAAGTGTCGCATTTACATTCATTTGAAGTGTATGCGAGGTATAAGTGACACTTCGCAATGAATATTATATCTTATCATGAAACATAGAAATGAGATGCGATATCTCGTTTTAAGAAGCATTAGTACTCTATTGCTACGTAGATGTCTGCAGACGCTATTTACTAGGAAGGAAGTGTCGCATTTACATTCTTTTGAAGTGAATACGGGTTATACATAACACTCCACAATGTATACTATATCTTATCATGAACCATAGAAATGAGATGCGATATCGCGTTTTAAAAAGCATTGGAACTCTATTGCTACGATGCGTAGATATCTGCAGACGCTATTTCGTAACAAGGAAGTGTCGCATTTACATTCATTTGAAGTGTAGACGAGATATACATAACACTGCACAATGAATATTATATCTTATAATGTAGCGTAGAATTGAGATGCAATATCGCGTTTTAAGAAGCATTAGAACTCTGTTGCTTCGATACGTAGACGTCTGCCATCGCAATTACCTAGCAAGGAAGTGTCGCATTTACATTCATTTGAAGAGTATGCGAGGTATACATGACACTCCACAATGAATATTACATCTTATCATGAAACATAGAAATGAGATGCCTAATCGCGATTTTAAAAGCATTAGAAATCAATTGCTTCGATACGTAGGCATCTGCAAACGCTATTTCCTAGCTAGGAAGTGTCGCATTTACATTGTTTTGAAGTGAATACGAGGTATACATGACACTTCGCAATGAATATTGTATCTTATCATGAAACATAGAAATGAGATGCGATATCGCGTTTTAAGAAGTATTAGAACTCTCTTGCTACGATACGTAGACATCTGAAAATGCTATTTCCTAGCAAGGAAGTGTCGCATTTACATTCATTTGAAGTGTAGACGAGATATACATAGCACTACACAATGAATATTATATCTTATCACGTAACGTAGAATTGAGGTGCGATATGGCGTTTTAAGAAGCATTACAACTCTATTGCTATGATTCGTAGACATCTGCACACCATATTTCCTAGCAAGGAAGTGTCGCATTTACATTCTTAGGAAGTGTAGACGAGGCATACATAACACTCCACAATGAATATTATATTTTATCGTGAAACATAGAAATGAGGATCGATTCGCGTTTTACGAAGCATTAGAAATCTATTGCTACGATACATAGACATCTGCAGACGCTATTTCCTAGCAAGGAAGTGTCGCATTTACATTCATTTGAAGTGTATGCGAGGTATACATGACAATTGGCAATGAATACTATATCCTATCATGAAACATAGATATGAGATGCGATATCGCGTTCTAAGTAGCATTAGAACTCTATTGCTACGATACGCAGACATCTGGAAACCCTACTTCCTAGCAGCGAATTGCCGCATTTTCATTCGCTGAAGTGTGTGCGAGGTATACACTTCGGATCAAACTTCGCACTTATTATTATATCTTATTATGAAACATAGAAATGAGATGCGATATCCCGTTTTAAGAAGCCTTAGAACACTATTGCTTCGATACGTGGACATCTGCAAACTCTATTTCCTAGCAAGGAACTGCCGCATTTACATTCACTTGAAGTTTATGTGAGGTATAAGTGACACTTTGCAATGAATATTATATCTTATCATGAAACATAGAAATGAGTTGCGATATCGCGGTTAAAGAAGCGTTAGAACTCTATTACTACGATACGTAGACATCTGCAGACGCTATTTCCTAGCAAGGAAGTGTCGCATTTACATTCTATTGAAGTGAATACGAAGTACACATAACACTCAGCAATGAATATTATATCTTATCATGAGACATAGAAATGAGATGCGATATCGCGTTCTAAGGAGCATTAGAAATCTATTGCTTTGTTACGTGGACATCTGCCATCGCTATATCCTAGCAAGGAAGGGTCGCACTTACGTTTATTTGAAGTGTATGCGTGGTATATGTGACACTGCGCAATGAATATTATATCTTATCATGAAACATAGAAATGAGATGCTATATCTCGTTTTAAGAAACATTAGAACACCATTGCTACGATTCGTCGATGTCTGCAGATGCTATTTCCCAGGAAGGAAGTGTCGCACTTACATTCTTTTGAAGTCAATACGAGGTATACATAACACTCCACATTAAATATTATATCTTATCATGAAACATACAAATGAGATGCGACATCTCGTTTTACGAAGCATTAGAACTGTATTGTTTCGATACGTAGACATCTTGAAACGCTATTTCCTAGCAAGGAAGTATCGCATTTACACTCTTTTGAAGTGAATACGTTGTATACATGACACTTCGCAATGAATATTATATCTTACCATGAAACATAGAAATGAGATGCGGTATAGCGAATTAAGAATCGTTAGAACTCTATTGCTACGATACGTAGACATTTGCAAACGCTATTTCCTAGCAAGGAAGTGACGCATTTACATTCTTTTAAAGTGAATACGAGGTATACATGACTCTTCGCAATGAATATTATATCTTATCATGAAACAGAGAAATGAGATGCGGAATCCCGTTTTATGAAGCATTAGATATCTATGGCTTCGATACGTAGACATCTGCAAACGCTATTTCCTAACAGGGAAGTGTCACATTTACATTCACTTGAAGTGTATGCGAGGTATATGTGACACTTCGCAATGAGTATTATGTCCTATCATGAAACATAGAAATGTGATGCGATATCGCGTTTTAAGAGGCATTAGAACTCTAGTGCTGCGATACGTAGACATCTGCAAACGCTATTTCCTAGCAAGGAAGAGTGGCATTTACATTCATTTGAAGTGTATGCGAGGTATACATGTCACTTCACAATGAATATTATATCTTATCATGAAACATAGAAATGAGATGCGATATCGCGTTTTAAGAAGAATTAGAACTCTATTGCTATGATACATAGGCATCTGCAAACGCTATTTCCTAGCAAGGAAGTGACGCATTATCATTCTTTTGAAGCGAATACGAGGTATACATAACATTGCACAATGAATATTGTATCTTATCGTGATGCATATAAATGAGATGCGATATCGCGTTTTAAGAAGCATTATAACTCCATTGCTTCGATACGTAGACGTCTGCAAACGCCATTTACTAGCAAGGAAGAGTTGCACTTACTTTCTTTTGAAGTGAATACGAGGTATACATAACACTGCACATTGAATATTATATCTTATCATGAAACATAGAAATGAGATGCGATATCGCGTTTTTAGTAGCATTAGAACTCTAATGCTACGATACGTAGACACCTGCCAGCGCTATTTCCTAGAAAGGGAGTGTCGCATTGACGTTCTTATGAAGTGAATACCAGCAATACATAATACTCCACAATGAATATTATATCTTATCATAAAACATAGAAATGAGATGCTATATGGCGTTTTAAGAAGCATTAGATCTCTATTGCTACGATACGTAGATATCTGGAAACGCTATTTCCTAGCAAGGAAGTGTCGCATTTACTTTCATTTGAAGTGAATACGAAGTATACATGACACTTCGCAATGAATATTATATCTTATCGTGAAACATAGAAATGAGATGCGATGTCGCGTTATAAGAAGCATTAGAATTCCATTGCTTCGATACGTAGACGTCTGCAAACGCCATTTCCTAGCAAAGAAGAGTCGCACTTACTTTCTTTTGAAGTGAATACGAGGTATACATAACACTGCACATTGAATATTATATCTTATCATGAAACATAGAAATAAGATGCGATATCGCGATTTATGAAGCATTAGAACTCTATTGCTTCCATACGTAGACATCTGCAGAAGCAACTTCTTGCAAGGAAGTGTCGTATTAACATTCTTTTGAATGGTATACGAGGT